>NC_053023.1:93763005-93886602 GCF_003073215.2 Triticum urartu | reverse complement strand
AGGCAATGCTGGCCTCCGGCTTCCAAGAGATTGAAGACATTGTTGATGGTGAGTTTCTTTACTTTCTTTCTTCGAGCTGCCAATTATAAATCGTGCCGACTCCCGGTTATTGACTTGTTTCTTCGTTTCTTCCGTCTTGGCAGACTTCTTCCCTGGGCACTCGCAGGCCGCCATCCAAGGCATCGAGGCTGACTGTGAAGGTCGAAGGGCGGAAGGTGCAGAGATCACCGCCGACGCCCCCCGAACCCTTGATGAGCATATCCTGAGCATCGAGGCTCGCCTTCGGCCAACTTACCAGATGCTGCGCCGGCTTCAGCGTGTCGGCGCCCAGGCGATTGCTGCCCTGTGGCCGGACATGCGGGCTCCGCGCACTCCCAGTCGGACTGCCGACTGGCTGGAGGTCGCGGCTGGTCGTCTTGAATCCGAGAAAGGTTCCTCGGCCCGAGCTGGAGCGCGCCGGGCCTTGGAGTTCATCAAGGCGTGGTATCCGGGGCTGGACCTAGACCGGCTGGCCACACTCCGGTCAGAGGCCCAGCCGGAGCTGGCAGCTGCGGAAGACGCCCTCATCAAGCATGCGGCGGCGATCGCCGAGTACACCGACACCAGCATCTTCGTCCCCGAGCAGTCTGAAGATGGCGAGGAGGCACTGCCGGAGTAGTTTGGGATGAACCCAGACTACGGCGAGGACTCGGCGGAGGTGATCGGTTCCAGCACCGAGGAGGAAGGCGAGGCAGAGGACGGAGGCGAGGCGGAAGAACCAGAAGATGGAGCGGACGGCCAGCCTCAGCTCAACCGTGCCTCCAGCAACGAGCTGCGTGCGACCGAGCCGACTGCCGCTGGAAGCGATCGAGCCGAAACTGCCTAGCCGGCCGCCCCAACGCCTGACGCTGCCGTCTCCTCCGACCCTCCGAATCCGTCTGCCGCATCTTAGGCTGCCGCATTATCTTTATTTTATCTGCTTTAGTAGTCTTTGAAGAACTTGTTAATTTGCACAATTCCACCCGCGGGGTGTATTTTGAACTTCTGCTCGAAGATTCGGCCAAGGGCCTATGCTATGTAAATATTTATCCGAATTCTATCTTTTCTTTCTCATTGCTCTTTTCGCTTTTTCCTTTGCCGCTTTCCCTTAGTTGCCTGTCTTGCCAGCCGGACAGCCGCTCTGCGGACTGCCGTTGGATCAAATGCTTGGCTACTTTGGGAAGGCAAGTACTTAGCCATTTTAGAGTTGTTTAGCAAGTTAAGTAGAAGGCGGTGAGCCGACTGCGTAATAGTCTATTTGCGAAAAGGAAAAAGGAAGGCTGGAAGCCGGCTTTAAGCTATGTTTTATGCTTTGAGTCCTTAGCCATTTTTCATGCGAACGCCCATTCTACCTTGCTCCTGCCCACCGTACAGTCGCTCTGCGAGCTGCGGCCTCTGACAGGAGACGGCTTAGGCGCCACACACTACTTGTCCGGCTGCAGGAAGCATTTCATAGTGCAAGGCGGCAAGTCCTCGGGCTGACCTGTCGAGCCCGGTGCCAAGCGGCAATCAAAGAGTAACATACTCGTAGGCATAACTTTTATCATATAGACAAAAGAGGGCAGTCCCCGAGCTCGTCTCGGGAGGCCCGAAGTCTTGGTACTTTAATACAAAAGGTAGCGTGGTACATACTGCATCAACTATAAAATCTTCGAAGCAGATTTGCATTCCATGGCCGCTCTGTCTCTTTGCCGGAGTCGTCCCTCTTGCGTGCTCGGGGCTTCTGAGCGTCAATCAGGTAGTAGGAGTCGTTGCCCAGCAATTTGCTAATGATGTAAGGGCCTTCCAAGGTGCCGATAGCTTGTGCTGGCCGGCTGTTCGCTGGATCAGCCGGAGCAAAAGGTCGCCTTCTTGGAAAGATCTTGGCTTGACCTTCCTGTTGTAGTATTGGCGCAGGCTTTGCTGGTAAATGCTGGACGGCTGAGTGCCAACAGTCGGCCCTCTTCCAGCAAATCGACGCCGTCTTGACGTGCTTCTTCTGCTTCCTCCTCGGTGTAAATGGTGACTCGCGGGGACTCGAACTCTATGTCCGTTGGGATGACGGCTTCGGCACCGTAGACGAGGAAGAAGGGCGTGAAGCCGGTTAACTTGTTTGGAGTCGTGCGCAGACTCCAGATGACGGCTGGCAACTCATCGAGCCAGCAGCCAGCCGAGCGCTCTAGAGGCTCGACCAGCTGGGGCTTGATGCCGGACAGGATGAGGCCGTTTGCTCGCTCCACCTGGCCGTTTGACTGTGGATGGGCGACGGACGCTAGGTCCAGTTGGATGCCCTGTGTTGCGCAAAAACGGGCCAAGGCGCCTTTGGCAAAATTTGAGCCGTTGTCTGTGATGATGCTATGTGGTATGCCCTACTGAATTGTGATATCGGAGATGAAAGTCACAGTAGTCGGACCGTTCAGTTTCTTGATTGGCTTCGCTTCTATCCACTTGGTGAACTTGTCCACTGCGACAAGTAAGTGAGTTAAGCCACCTCGTGCTGTCTTGAATTGTCCCACCATGTCTAGACCCCAAACTGCGAAAGGCCAGGCAATGGGGATGGTCTTGAGTGCAGAAGCCGGCTGGTGTGGCTTGGAGCTGAACTTCTGGCACCCTTTGCATTTTTGGACCAATTCCTTGGCCTCTTCTATGGTAGTCGGCTAGAAGAAACCATGTTGAAAGGCTTTTGCGACGAGTGCTCTTGAAGCCGCATGGTGGCCGCACTCGCCTTGATGGATGTCTTTGAGAATTGCTTGGCCTTGCTCTGGCTCTACGCAGCGCTGGTACACACCAGCGACGTTGCGCCTGACCAGCTCTCTGTTGACTATGGTGTAGGCTGCCGCTCGGCGTTGTACTTGCCGAGCTGAGGTCTCATCGGTCGGCAGCTCTTTGCTCACTAGGAATTTGAGGATGGGCTGGGCCCATGAGGGTGCTGCTATTTCTTCGACGGCCAGAACTGCGACTTGGACGAGGGCGGCTGGGCTGGGAGGCGGCGGGTTGCAGTCAACAACTGCTTGCTAGGTTAATGAAGTCCCCAGGCCGATTGGCGTGGCTCTTGGGCCGAGTTCTGGAGTCTTCGAGCCCGCCGCCGCAGTCCCCGGGCCGGCCTTGACTGTGGTGACTTTGGAGCCATCTGCCAAAATGCCAGTACCGTCTGCCGGGGCTCTGGAGTCGGATCCGACTTTTCGGGAGGAGCCGACACGAAGATGGAGTCTGATTCTGGTGAAGGCTTGACAGACAACTTGAGGAGGCGTTGAAGGGCGATGCCGGATGGTATTGCTTGGCGGGTAGAGCCGATTCGTGCCAAGGCGTCTGCTTGGTCGTTGTCGTTTCTTGGCACATGGAGGAACTCGCACCCCTCGAAAGACCCACTGATTTGCTCCACGAGGAAAAGGTAACTCGCCATGTTTGCGTCTTTGGCGTCCCAGTCGCCAGATGACTATTGGACCACTAAGTCCGAGTCGCCATAACACAGGATCCAGCGAATGCCAAGTTCTTTGGCAAGCCGGAGCCCGTGAATGAGCGCCTCGTACTCGGCGACGTTGTTGGAGGCGGCAAAATGGATTTGTAGTGCGTATTTGAGCTTGTTGCCTTTAGGGAAAGTGAGGACGACGCCGGCTCCCAAGCCGGTGCGCATCTTGGAGTCGTCAAAATGCATCCGCCAATGGGTGGAGTCGGGCGCTTGAGGTAGGTACTGGGTCTCGGCCCAGTCGACGAGAAAGTCGGCCTGTGCTTGTGACATGATGGCGGTGCGGGGCTGATAGTGGATGGTGTAGGGAGCCAGCTCTATGGCCCACTTGGCCACTCGGCCAGAAGCATCTCGGCTTCCGATGATCTCGACAAGTGGAGCCGTCCAGACCACAGTGATTTGATGCTCTTGAAAGTAAGGCTTCAATTTCTTGGCGGTAAAGTGTGATTCGATGGCTTCGCGCCGCTATGGAACTTGCAGGGACCATCCAGGGTTTGCTCGTATGAGAAGGCCGGCAACCAGTTGGGCTTGCCACCTTTCTATCGCTTGGGTGGACGCTGCCCATCTGGCTGCTGGTCTTCAACTGTTGCGACCTGCCGGCTGCTGGAAGCCGGCTGCGGGGCCTTGTCCTTGTGGTCGCTCTGCTGCTGCCGCCGACTGGCATCTCCCGCCGGAGTTCTTGGAGCTTGAGGGGCCACTTTGCCAGTTGCGCTAACTTGAATCTCCACCTTCATGGAGGAGTTGGCCGTGGCGTACTTGTCTTCTATGATCAGCAGCTCGTCGAGGGTTTCGGGCTCGTCGCAGAGGAGCTTGTGCTTGAGGAGGGTGCCTTCTCTGCACCCGGCGGTGAAGTACTCGATAGCCTGCACCTCATGCACGCCCTCGCAGGAGTTCCGAAGCTCGGCCCAACGCGTGAGGTAGTCGCGAGTCGACTCGTCGGGACCTTGCATGAATAAGGAGAGCTGACGAGGCTTGGGAGGACGCTTGTACGTGATGGTGAAGTTGCGGACAAATGCTTCGGTGAAGTCGACCCAGCTGTTGATGCTGCGGGGCTTCAGGCTGTTCAGCCATGTCCGGGCCGTACCCTGGAGCATGAGCGGAACGTATTTTACGGCGACACGCTTGTTGCCGTTCGCTATGTTGACAGCCATGGAGTAGTCGACTAGCCAGTCTTCCGGCTTCACGGAGCCGGTGTACTTGGGCGTGTGTCTTGGGAGCGTGAACCCTTTGGGAAAGGGCTCATCTTGAATGCGGGGCCCGAAACAAGGCGAGCCCAACTCGTCTTCTTCTTCCAGCGCCAGGGATCGGTGAAGTCGGTCGATCCGGTGGCGGGCGTCATTTTCCCCGACCCCCTCTCGGCTGCCAAGGCAGTCGCCAAGAGTCGGATGATCAACAGGCGGCAGGGAGACTCGCCTTTCCCTGCGAGGAGGGGGAGGCGGACAGTCGTCCCGTCGTTCTACTGCTCTCGGGCGGCCGTCTCGGTCGCGCTCTATGGTAATGTGAGTCCGACTGTGGCTGACAGTCGGATCCTTGTCCTTTCTTCCTCGGGTACCGCCAGTCGGTGTATGAGATGTCGCGCCTTGGTCTTGGCGAAGGTCGTCGTTTTGCCGCTGCGGCGCCTCTGTGTGGCAGCCGGCCTCGTTCTGCACGGGAGCAGCGTCGAGGAGCCGCTGGACTCGCTCCATCATCAGGCGGCGCTCTTCGCCCTCGAAATTGTCCAGCTCGTCCGCCGCCGCCTGGGCGGCTCGAATGTTCTCCGCAGGTGTAGCGTACACAGGGCGTCTTGCCCCGAACAGGTTGGCGATGGCTACGCCGCGCTGCTGGACCATGCCAAGGCGGCTGGGCCCAGCTGGGGCTGGCGAGCCACCAACAGCGCGATCCATCTCTCGCTGGTAGGCTTCTGACAAGCGTCTCATGCTAGCCAGCTTCTTCGCACCTTCAACGAGCTGAAGGCGGCGCGCCTCCAACGTCTCCGCATCAGCGTCTTCCGAAATGGGCGCAGTCAGGTCTTGTAGCGCCGCGCCAAGTGGGTCATGCGCTCCTCAGCCGGAGGGCTCGTCATGACTGATGACGAGCACCTCGGTAACGGTGCTTCCACCGCTCTCCGCACGAGGGAGAGGCTCGTCGTAGACCACCACATTAGTGGGGAACGTGTCGAGCGACGCGGTGTCGGAGTCGACCAGCATCGGGTCGGTGGAACCTACAGACTCCAAGTCTACGGCAGGCTCGCCGGCGACCTGGAGTTGGTCGAGGAGGCCCGCGAGGAGGCTCTCGGGGCCGCCCGTGCCTGCGTCGGATGCAGGTTCGTCGGAGATGCGAACCTCGCCGACAAGTTCGGCGAGGTGGCTAGCTGGGCAGGCGATCTCAACGCCGTGCAGCAAGTCGGCGCAAACTCCGTCTGGTGTGCCTGGCTGGCTGCGCTCGCTAGGGAGGAAAAGGGTTACCGTCTAGAACAGGTCTCCGGATGACGGTGCACCAGGCCCCACGGTGGGTGCCAAATGTCGGGGCTTGGGTGCGACATATGCCAAAGGATGGCTTATCATGGTGGGGGCGAGTAGAACATCGCCGGTGCCTGGAAACGGGATGAGGCGTAGACATGCACGCCGGCGAATCTTACCCAGCTTCAGGGCTCTCCGGGGAGATAATACCCCTACTGCTGCTCTGCGGGGTCTCCGCATGATCACTATGGCAAAGTGTTTACACGATTGCTCCTTGAGCTGTTTTCTGGAGGTAGGAGAGGGCAAGGCTAGCTCTCTCCCTCCTATGTGACCTGGTCTAGAGCTAATGGATTCCAACCCTTTTCATGGGTGCCCTGGGGGTTTATATAGGCCTACCCCCAGGGGTACAATGGTAATCCAGCTGGACGCGGGCCCAGCCGTTAGTGTCTCCGGCCTCCGTCTTCTCCGCCGAATGCTGGGGCCCGCCGACTGGCTAGGTACGGAGCCGACAGGCCGCGTCTGCCGCGGGCGGGTCTTGTCTGCTGCTGATTACTGTAGCCGTGCTTCTGATGACGCGGGCTTGGTCATGGAGTCGTGGCAATAGCCCCGCCGCTTGGAGGGCGATCACTATTGCCACTCTCCGTCACATCTGATTAATGGCGCGTGGGCCCCGGGGGAGGAACTGGCCGACTCTCGGGGGCCGACGGGTCCGACTAGGGAGCGCACTTGCCGTCTCCTGGTGTCTCACTGGCTAGTGGGACCCGCCGCCCCAGGGTCGTATAGACAGGCCGTCGTGGGCACAGGATTCGGTCCTTTGGTGCTGATGTCAGGGCCGGCACGGCACTAGTGCCACGCCGCATGGAGATCTCCGCGGGTACGGCGTACTGTGGCCATGCCTGCCTTTGGAAAGGGGTGGGAATGGCCTTGACTGTAGCCACTCCCCGTCTTGTCCACTTGATGAGGGCATGGGGTTTGTTGCAGTCACGGGCCGACTCCCCAAAGCCGGCTTCTCTGGAAGTCACCCGTCAGGAGTCGGCTTATCCTGAGGTCGTCCCCGGGATTCGGCCGCGAGTGGGCAGTCGGCTGCCTTGCCGCCGACTTCTCAGAAGGCGGCTCTTCGTCCTGGGGTCTTGAGGGGCGCAGCCTGCCCCGATGTATTGAAAGGTTCTGGGGCTCGGGTTAGCCTACCCGTGGCCTATTACTCCGACATTCAATGTTATGAAATTTTTGATAAAAATGGGTTTGGAGAGGTCATGACTTTAGTTAATTTTAATCCCACTATTTTGGAAAAGTGTTGTGACACCCCGTATGTAACCTGCCATATTTGTATTCCAACTCTTGCCATTTCCAACACTAAGTTATGAGATTTCCTCATTGTCGGGTTTTTGTCTTCGAGTGCTTTTGTCTTTGTCATGCATCTCATATCATGTCATCATGTGCATCGCATTTGCATACGTGTTCGTCTCATGCATCCGAGCATTTTCCCCGTTGTCCGTTTTGCATTCCGGTGCTCCTATGTCCTCCGGTGTCCCTTTCCACCTCTTTTCGTGTGCGGGCATTAAACGTTTTCGGATTGGACCGAGACTTGCCAAGCGGCCTTGGTTTACTACCGGTAGACTGCCTGTCAAGTTTTGTGCCATTTGGACTTTGTTCGATACTCAAACGGTTAATCGAGGGACCGAAAAGGCCTCGTGTGTGTTGCAGCCCAACACCCATCCAAAGTGGCCCAAAACCGACCTAAACCCCCCCCATCTTCTAGATCGTTCGATCACGATCGCGTGGCCGAAAACCGTGCTCAATTTGGAGCCTCCTAGCTCCTTCTACCTATAAAAAGGCCCTCCCCTTCCAAATCCCGGGTCATTTCGCACCCTAACCCTAAAAATCTTCTCCCCGCGCCGCCGGACACGTCAGGAGCGGACCGGACACGTCCGCCGCCGCCTGCGTGCCAATCACGCTGCGACACATGTCCCCCGCGGTGCCCCACTTCGCCGCCACCCGCCGCGGCCCGGAGAGCCCGCGCGCGGCCCTCCCCGGCCCGAAGCCGCGCGCCGCCCGCGCCCGCTTCTCCTTTGCCCCCGACGCCGCTCCACTGCCCTGCCGTTGACCTCGAGCTTCAGCGATCTCCGCAAGTCCGGCTGGCGACCGTTCCGCTACCCGAGCACCCCGCTGACCCGCCGCGCGAGCCCCTTGTCGTCCTGCTCCGCCGCGTCTTCCCCTCCGCAGCTCCGGCCGACGACCTCGCCCGCATCCTCCTCTCCGCCGGCAAGTCCCCGGCGACCTCCGGTGAACAGTGTCCTCCGGCGATCCTCGAACCCCGTGCCACGAACCCTAGATCTGATCTGGGTGAGGGGTTGACTTTTCCCCGTTTCAGTAATTTTGTGCATTTTTCATCATGGCATAACTCTGCATCTGTATCTCCTTTTGGGGCGTGTAGCATATCAAATTGTTCGTCTCGACGAGTACTTCATTTCATCTCATTGCACCATGTTCATTTGAGCCCATATAGATGCCCTAAATGATGTTGCAAGAGTGCTAGTTTATATTAGTTTCAGATCCTTATCAGGATTTGGACATTTGTCATTTTTGCCATGATTGATGTGTGCCTCCTATGAACTTGAGCCCTACATGAGTTTTGAAGTATGCCATGCCATCTTTACAGGGGTGTGTGCCATGTATTTTTGTGATCTCTGTGGTGACTAGCACAAGCATGCAAAGTAGCTCTTGTAATGTTGCTGATTTCAGGGATTTGGAAATATTCAAAGTCTTTGCCCTGTCAGCATGATCAGTAAATATGTTTTATAGATACTGTTGTGCTCTATCCATCCATGTCTTTGTTTGCAATTATGGAGCACCCTAGCTTGACTCAATCGAGCTCTACTTTTGCTATAAAATGTTCCTGGTAGAATGTTTACATGTTAAGCATTGTTGCCGAGCTTGTTGTAGTTGATCAATGCTTGCTATGTTGTTGTTCTTGCCATGTTTAGCTTCTATGCCATGTCTACTTGCTGGGTGTATGCTTAGTCTGTCATGCAATGCCTTGTGGTGAGTGCATCGAGCTCGTAAACATGCCTACTCAATATCTGTTTTGACATGTTCCAGTTTTCTACTAAGTCTGAATTTGTTAACGATAATTGCTATGTTCACATGGTTGTCATTGTATTTTCTGATACCTTTTGGCTTATGGTCAGTAAGGCACTTTTGTTGTCTGCTTTGAGTAGCTTCATGCCATGCCTTGCTTTGCCATGATATGTTCCTGTAGCATGTTGTTTTCGTCCTCCAGACATTGCTTCCTGATGTTAAATTCCTGAATTGTTGCTAATTTCACTAAGCGTGTAACCTGATATTTTTGCACTTTTCCATGCTTGTTTGAACCTGCTATTGAGTGATTTAGCCATAGCTCAGTGTTTATCTTTTGTCAAGCATCTTGAGTGGATCCCTGCCATGTATTTTTTTGCCATGTTATAGTGCTGTAGCATGTTTTTCTTGATGCATTTAGATGGCCTCGTCCTGTTAATTGCAGATCGGTGCCATATTTGTTTTGCTTGTCATTTGCAAACCGTGCATCCGATTCCGGTGATCTTTATATCGATTTCAACCGAAATCAACTCATCTTTCCAGTGGCACTCTTGGTTTTCCAAGTTGAGGCCAGCTTCAATCATTCCTTTCCGAAACATGCATATGCATCGCATATCACATACCGCATATCATGCCATGTTTTTGCATCATGTTGTTTGTGCATTGCACGTGGTTGATTGTGTCTCCCTTTGATTGTTGTTCTTGCTTGGGTAGAGCCGGGAGACGAGTACGTGATCAAGGAGCCCGTTGAGTATGTTTACAAGGATCAAGCTAACGTCAACTCAGAGAACTTTGCAGGCAAGATGACCATACCCTCGAAATCACTTCTATCTTTGCTTGGTAGATGCTCGCCCTTTTGCTATGCGTATGCTATGATACCTACACTTGCTTATCATGCCTCCCATATTTCCATGTCAAACCTCTAACCCACCTTGTCCTAGCAAACAATTCTTTGGCTATGTTACCGCTTTGCTCAGCCCCTCTTATAGCGTTGTTAGTTGCAGGTGAAGATTGGTGTTTGTTCCTTGTTGGAACATGTTTGTTATTGGGATATCATTATTATATCTTGTCTACTTTAATGCACCTATATACTTGGTAAAGGGTGGAAGGCTCGGCCTTATGCCTGGTGTTTTGTTCCACTCTTGCTGCCCTAGTTTCCGTCATACCGGTGTTATGTACCTTTATTTTGCGTTCCTTACACGGTTGGGTTATAATGGGAACCCCTTGACAGTTCGCCTTGAATAAAACTCCTCCATCATGGCCCAACCTTGGTTTTACCATTCGCCACCTAGCCTCTTTTTCCCTTGGGTTCCGTGGACTCAAGGGTCATCTTTTATTTTAAACCCCAGGCCAGTGCTCCTCTGAGTGTTGGTCCAATTTGTCAGCCGCAGGTGGCCACCAGGGGCAACTCTGGGCTGGCCTACCGGAAGTTTGGACAATCCGGTGTGCCCTGAGAATGAGATATGTGCAGCTCCTATCGGGATTTGTCGGCACATTCGGGTGGCTTTGCTGGTTTAGTTTTACCATTGTCGAGATGTCTTGCAACCGGGATTCCGAGTCTAATTGGATTGTCTTGGGAGAAGGAATATCCTTCGTTGATCGTGAGAGCTTGTGATGGGCTAAGTTGGGACACCCCTGCAGGGTTTTGAACTTTCGAAAGCCGTGCCCACCGTTATGGGCAGATGGGAATGTGTTAGTGTCCGGTTGTAGAAAACCTTAAACTTAAACTTATTTAAAACGAATCAACGGAGTGTGTGGCCGTGATGGTCTCTATTCGGCGGAGTCTGGGAAGAGAACACGATCTCGAGTTATGCTTGAATGTAGGTTGTTCTAGGATCACTTCTTGATCATAGTTGTTCGACCATGCCTTTGCCTTCTCTTCTCACTCTCTTTTGCGTATGTTAGCCACCAAATATGCTAGTGCTTGCTGCAGCTCCACCTCTTACCTTTTACCCATCCGATAAGCTTAAATAGTCCTGATCGCGAGGGTGTGAGATTGCTGAGTCCCCGTGACTCACAGATTCCTTCCAAAACCAGATGCAGGGACCGATGATACCGCTCCAGGGGATTCGACTAAGCTCAAGTGGGAGTTCGATGAGGACTTGGGATGATACTAGGTTTCCTTTCCAGACGATCAGTAGTGGTGTGTAGTTTGGGCGATCGGGGACTTTGTTGCATTTGCAGTTGTTCTTTATTTTGGTTCCGTAGTTGGACCTTGATTGTATCTGGATGAATGTAATGATATTTATGCTATTGTGTGACGTGGC
The DNA here is from genome assembly GCF_003073215.2 of Triticum urartu. Classification (NCBI taxonomy): domain Eukaryota; kingdom Viridiplantae; phylum Streptophyta; class Magnoliopsida; order Poales; family Poaceae; genus Triticum; species Triticum urartu. The sequence goes on along the minus strand of NC_053023.1, from coordinate 93,875,359 downwards.
GAGTGTAAGCCCACTATGTACCTCTTTTCCTTATTCATTACATGGGTTGTTGTGAAGATTACCTCACTTGCGACATTGCTTACAATGCGGTTATGCCTCTAAGTCGTGCTTCGACACGTGGGAGATATAGCCGCATCGTGCTTGTTACAAGTTGGTAATCAGAGCCTTCCCCGACTTAGGAGCCCCCTGCTTGATCGAATCGCTGGTGTTGTTGAGTCTAGAAATTTTTTTTGAGTCATTTAGGATTATATATATCAGAGAGTAGGATTATTTTTACTCCTCAGTCCCTTCGTCGCTCTGGTGAGGTATCCTGACGTAGAGTTTTGACTCTTCTCCTCTCAAATTTCACAAAATAAATTAGGATCACACGGGTATCTTGGAGTCGTTCCGATGGTTTTGTGACGAGAACATTGTTCTTGGTGCCTCCTGACATTTAGGGGTTGTGGCAGTGTCCCGGGGAGTTGAGCTCCGAGGTGTTGTCGTCACAATTTTATCGTTGCAATTCTGGAATACCTGAGTTTCGCCGACATCGAAAATCTCTTTTATGTAGTTGTTGGTGAGATAACCTCGACGTCACCCAGTACTGGGTGGGAGTTCGGGAGTATTGCCATAACTTGTATAACGTATGCTTTTTGAAGGTTGAGGTAGATGATTTCCGAAGGCTTGTTGGTTATGTGTTGAAGGATGGATACAGCTGGATGTAGGATTTTCTAGCTTTGGGTGAGTTATTATGCTTCCCCTGTATCCCCAACACCTGATTGCATAACCACGAAGATTTCGGGAGTTTCATAGGTGGGAATTCATGTAGCTCTAGTATTTCTTCCAAGGATATTTGGTGTGATTGGGTAATCCTTATCAAGTATTTGTTCTTGTCCGTACGTTGTTGCTTTTATTCTACCTCTATCTAAGTGGCTTCTAAATTTATGGAAGTGTGACCATTTCAATTGGAATGCATTCGTTCATTTTGCTCGGATGTTAAGACTATATGTTGCAAATTCGATCCACTTGATTTAGCTTGAATATATCTCTGTCAAGATGCTAACGGATGTCACCCCTTCAGGATGGCTCCTCCAACGCGTCAGAATCATGAACCGCCACCACCACCTCCACCTCCGAAGGCATGGCAAGCTATGGTGGCCGCTACCAATGCAAACACGCAGCTGATCATGCAACTCTTGCAAGAGCACAACCAAGGGAATCAAGGCCATGGCAACTTTCAGAATCAATTTGCTACACTCAACCAGTTCCTCGCAAACCAGACAAAGACCTTCAGTAACTGTGTCGAGGCAAAAGACGCTGATGATTGGCTCGTGGATATCTGCAAGCATTTTGAGTGCAGCAACATCAGGCCTGAGGACTTTGTCAAGTTTGCTTCGTTCCAACTCAAAGACCAAGCTACAGAGTGGTATCAGCAATACAAAGATTCCAGAGAAGGTCGTGTGATTACCTGGGATGAATTCCGTCAAGACTTCAAAGCTCACCACATTCCTCAGAGTGTTGTTGAGAGCAAGCGTGAGGAATTCCGCAACCTGAAGCAAGGCAGCTTGTCTGTTTACCAGTATAACATCTTGTTCCAGAAGCTCGCCCGTTTCGCTAAGCAAGATGTCCCTGACGAGAAGAGCATGATTTATTAGTTCAGAGGTGGCCTCAGAGAAGATCTCCAACTAGCTCTCGTGCTTTTTGAGCCGCAGAAGTACGTTGAGTTTTATAACATGGCACTGAAACAAGAGACTGCTCAGCTCAAGTGCGATGCTTCCAAGAAGTGAGTCATAGATGCAACTCCTTCTTCCTCAACTCAAGTGGCAACTAAGCAGCAAAAGTATCGGTTGCCTCCTCCGCCTCCGTTCCGTCAGCCTTATCAGCAGAAGAGCAAAGGTGGCAATGGATCTTCCCACCCACCCAACCCAGGCTTTCGGAACAAGACTTCGTCTCATGCTCCAAGATCAAGTGCTCCGTATAACTGTCCACTCTCGGAGGTTACGTGTAACAAGTGTCAGCACAAGGGTCACTATGCCAACAAATGCTTCAATCAGAGGCATCTTCCTCCTCTTCCTCCTGTGAGATCTGCTAGCACCGCAGTGGTCAAGCATAACCCCAAGTTCGCAAAGGTCAACATGATGAACGCAACTCAGGCAGAGGACTCGTCAGATGTGATTATGGGTAACCTTCCTGTTAACGATGTTCCTGCAAAAGTTCTTTTTGACACTGGTGCATCGCATTGTTTCATCTCGAGACCATTTGCATCTAAGCATGAGTTGGCTTTCAAAGATATGCATAGACCGTTAGCAGTTGTCTCACCGGGTAAATGCTTGCATGCAAGCTACGTGGTTCCGGAAGTTTCTATCACGTTGGGCGACTATAAGTTTCTGTCTTCTCCAATGGTCCTTGGTAACTCAGATACTTGGAATGGATTGGCTTTCTAAGCACAAGGCTCAGCTTGATTGTGCTGCCAGGAAGATTCAATTGACAAATTCGTCTGAGGATGTAATCGTCTTTGCTGCTCGTGATGATACCATTCGACTATTTTCTCTCAACGAGAAGGGCGAGTTGGATGCCATCTCTCAGATTCCAGTTGTTTGTGAATATCAAGACGTATTTCCAGAAGAGCTTCCAGGAATGCCTCCGCACCGACTAGTTGAATTCGTCATCGATCTTGAGCCTGGCACGGAACCTGTTTGCAAACGTCCTTACAAGCTTGGACCTGAAGAGTTGAAGGAGCTGAAGAAGCAACTCGATATTCAAGAGCATATGGGTCTCATCCAACCAAGTTCTTCATCATGGGGTTGTGGTGTTCTTTTCGTCAAGAAGAAGGATGGAACGGAGCGACTTTGTGTCGACTACCGTCCGTTGAACAAGAAGACCATAAAGAACAAGTACCCACTTCCCAACATCAATGAGCTTTTCGAACAACTCAAAGGTGCTCAAGTATTCTCCAAGCTTGATCTCCGTATGGGTTATCATCAGATTCACATTCGTGAAGAAGATATCCCCAAGACAGCATTCAGAACAAGCTATGGTTCATATGAATACACTATCATGTATTTCGGCCTTGTCAACGCTCCTCCAACATTCTCTCGCATGATGAACTTCATCTTCAACGCCTACACAAATGACTTCGTCTTGGTCTATCTCGATGACATTTTGGTCTTTTCCAAGAACAAGGAGGATCATGCCAAGCACTTGAGATTGGTGCCGGATAAACTCAGAGAACATCAGTTCTATGTGAAGTTTTCTAAGTGCAAGTTTTGGCTCGATGAGGTTCTCTACCTTGGGCATATCATCTCTGCCAAGGCCATAGCTGTTAATCCTAAGAAGGTGTCTGCAATTCTGAATTGGGGACCACCTCATAACGTGAAGCAACTCCGTAGCTTCCTTGGGCTCACAAGCTATTGTCGAAGGTTCGTTGAGAACTTCTCAAAGATCGCAAAGCCTCTTTCCAACCTTCTCCAAAAGCATGTGAAGTATGTCTGGTCGCCTGAATGTGACACCGCTTTCAACACCTTGAAAGAGAAGTTAGTCACTGCTCCAGTTCTGACTCCTCCTGATGAATCCAAACCGTTTGAGTTCTTCTGTGATGCTTCCCTTCAAGGTCTTGGTGCAGTGTTGATGCAAGAGAAGAAAGTTGTGGCCTATACCTCTCACCAGTTGAAGCCCAATGAAAAGAACTACCCCACTCATGACCTCGAGTTGGTGGCAGTTGTCCATGCTCTTTTAACATGGAGACATCTCTTATTGGGAAGAAAAGTGGACATCTTCACTGATCATAAGAGTCTCAAGTACATCTTCACTCAGCCCAACCTCAACCTCAGGTAGACTCGTTGGGTCGAAATGATTCAAGAGTATAATCCAAGTATTGAATATACTCCAGGCATGGCCAATGTAATTGCTGACGCATTGAGCAGGAAGGGTTACTACAACAGTTTGATTCTCAAGCCTTACCAACCAGAGCTTTGTGAAGCTTTCCGCAAACTCAATCTCCAAGTTGTTCCTCAAGGATTCCTTGCAAACCTCCAAGTCTCTCCTACTTTGGAAGATCAGATTCGTGAGGCTCAACTTCTTAATGCTATGGTGAAGAAGGTGAAAATTGGGATTGCCAAGAGTCAACCCAAGTACAAGTGTTATCGCCTTGACGACAAGGATACTCTATTCTTCGAGGATCGCATTGTTGTTCCTAAAGGTGACCTTCGTAAAGTCATTATGAACAAGGCTCAAAATTCACTCCTCTCTATTCACCCTGGAACTACAAAGATGTACCATGCCCTCAAGAAGTCGTATTGGTGGACTCGAATGAAGCGCGAGATTGCTTAGTTCGTGAATGAATGTGATGTCTGCAGAAGAGTGAAAGCAGAACACCAACGACCAGCTGGTCTCCTCAAACCTCTTGCCATTCCAGAATGGAAGTTTGACCATATTGAGATGGACTTCGTGACTGGATTTCCAAAGTCCAAGCGTGGCAATGATGCTATCTTCGTTGTCATTGACAAGCTCACCAAAGTGGCTCATTTCCTTCCTATCAAAGAATCTATCACAGCAGCTCAATTGGCAGAGCTATATACCTCCAGGATTGTCTCTCTACACGGCATTCCGCAGTTGATATCTTCAGATCGTGGCAGCATCTTCACCTCCAAGTTTTGGGATTCTTTTCAGAAGGCCATGGGCACCAACATTCGCTTCAGCACAACTTTTCATCCTCAAACCAGTGGCCAAGTCGAGCGAGTCAATCAGATTCTTGAAGATATGCTCAGGGCATGTGTCATTTCTTTCGTATGAAGTGGGAAGATTGTCTTCTATATGCCAAGTTCTCCTACAACAACAACTTTGAAGAGAGTTCGGGCAAGGCCCCATTCGAGATTCTCTATGGCAGGAAGTGCCGTACTCCTCTTAACTGGTCAGAGACTTGTGAATGCCCACTTCATGGAAATGACTTGATCACACAGGCGGAAGAAATGTGCAAAGTCATTCGTGAAAATCTCAAAGCCGCGCAATCGCGCCAGAAGAGTTACTATGATAGCAAGCATCGTGACTTGGCTTTCGAGATCGGAGACCATGTCTACCTCCGCGTCTCTCCAATGAAAGGTACTCGTCGCTTTGGTATCAAAGGGAAGCTTGCCCCTAGATACGTGGGTACTTTCAAAATCATTGGCAAAAGAGGCGATCTCGCCTATCAACTTGAGCTTCCATCCAACTTTGCAGACGTGCACGACGTGTTTCACGTGTCTCAACTCCACAAGTGTTTCAAGACTCCTGACCGCACCATCAACTTCGAAGACATTGATCTCCAAGAAGACCTCTCTTATCGTGAGCACCCCGTTGCTATTCTTGAAGAAACTGAACGCAAGACTCGTAACAAGTCTATCAAATTCCTGAAAGTCAAGTGGTCACATCATTCCGACCGTGAAGCCACCTGGGAACGCGAGGACCACCTCCGTTCTGAGTACCCGGAGTTTTTCCAATCCTAGATCTGGGAACGAGATCCTTTCATAGTGGTGGAGTGTTGTAACACCCCGTTTGTAACCTGCCATATTTGTGTTCCAACTCTTGCCATTTCCGGGACTAAGTTATGAGATTTCCTCGTTGTCGGCTTTTTGTCTTCGAGTGCTTTTGTCTTTGTCATGCATCTCATATCATGTCATCATGTGCATCGCATTTGCATACGTGTTCGTCTCATGCATCCAAGCATTTTCCCCGTTGTCCGTTTTGCATTCCAGCGCTCCTATGTCCTCCGGTGTCCCTTTCTACCTCTTTTCGTGTGCGGGCGTTAAACGTTTTTGGATTGGACCGAGACTTGCCAAGCAGCCTTGGTTTACTACCGGTAGACCGCCTGTCAAGTTTCATGCCATTTGGACTTCGTTCGATACTCCAACGGTTAACCGAGGGACCGAAAAGGCCTCGTGTGTCTTGCATCCCAACAGCCCTCCAAAGTGGCCCAAAACCCACCTAAACCTCCTCCATCTTCTAGATCGTTCGATCACGATCGCGTGGCCGAAAACCGTGCTCAATTTGGAGCCTCCTAGCTCCTCCTACCTATAAAAGGCCCTCCCCTTCCACATCCCGGGTCATTTCACACCCTAACCCTAAAATCCGCTCCCCGCGCAGCCGGACACGTCTGGAGCGGACCGGACGCGTCCGCCGCCGCCTACGCGCCAATCACGCTGCGACACGTGTCCCCCGCGGTGCCCCACTTCGCCGCCACCCGCCGCGGCTCAGAGAGCCCGTGCGCGGCCCTCCCCGGCCCGAAGCCGCGCGCTGCCCGCGCCCGCTTCTTCTTCACCCCTGACGCCGCTCCGCCGCCCTACCATTGACCTCGAGCTCCGGCGAGCTCCGCAAGTTCGACCCGCGACCGCTCCTCCGCTCGAGCACCCCGCCGAGCCGCCGCGCGCGCCCCTCGTCGTCCCGCGCCGCCGCGTCTTCCCCTCCGCAGCTCCGGCTGACGACCTCGCCCGCATCCTCCCACTGCTAGGGAAAAGCCTAGCAGCAGCGCGGGTTTTGGGCCTATTTGCAGTGCGGGGCCGGCGCTACTAATAAGGCGCTACAGCTAACGTATAGTAGTAGCGCGGGCGCACCCGCGCTACTACTACGTCCGTTAGTAGTGGCGTGGGTAAAAACCCGCGCTACTACTAACCCGCGGAAGTTTTTTTCGAATATTTTGCCAAAATTTTCAAATTTTTGAATTAATTTAACCTCTAATCTCTAATCACCCTCATCGCTGCTCAATTTAATCTCTAATCACCCCTCATCATTCCAAATCATCTAACTTCCCAGACGGTCACCCATCCTCTCACTACTCCAGCCTGAGCACGCTTAACTTTCGGGTTCTATTCTCCCTCGATTCCAAGTCTGCACTTGTTGTTTTCCTGACAATAGTAAGATGTCAATCCTATTAACCCTCGGGAGTTTAGCTTGAGCATGAAGTCACACATTTCGCTGTTTGAGTTTAAAACTATTGTTCTAAACCACAATAATTATTTAGTAACATTAATATTTCTTGAATAAGGAGTTTGACCACATTTTGACCAAAGTTTGACCACAGTTTGACCAGATTTGACCAAGATTCCAAAAAACTGAAATAATTATTTAGTAACACTAATATTCTTGAATTATTATTTAGTAACACTAATATGTCTTGAATAACTAGTTTGACCACAGTTTGACCAGATTTGACCAAAATTAAAAAAACTGAAATTTGAGCATAACTTTTTTCCTTTTAGAATTTGAGGATTCTAAAAATTTGCAAATAGGCCGTAGGCGGTCTCCATCGTATGCGGATTTTCGTGCTGAACATTTTGATATATTATACGTTTTTTTCTGACATCGTATGCAAAAGTTATAGCCGTTTTACATTTTCCCTACACTTTTTGCAAAACATGTCCAAATTTAAGTTTTTAAATTTTCCTAACTAGTAGATGTAAGAACATAACTACATCTCGAAGGATTTTAATTTTTGAAACATTTTAATATATTATACGTTTTTTTCTAACATCGTATGCAAAAGTTATAGCCGTTTTACATTTTCCCTACACTTTTTGCAAAACATGTCCAAATTTAAGTTTTTTAATTTTCCTAACTAGTAGATGTAGTAACATAACTACATCTCGAAGGATTTTAATTTTTGAAGTATTTATCATTTTCTTTCACTTTTTACAAAACCGAAAAGGCGATCCACCAGGGGGGGTAGAGTTTCAAAATGGGACCTTTAGTAGTAGCGAGGGATTTTACCCCTCGCTACTACTATGGCATGTCCCGGAGGGGCACGGTTGAGACCTCTTAGTAGTAGCGAGGGGTAAAAACTTAGTAGTAGCGCGGGTTTATAACCCTCGCTACTACTATGGCATGGCCCAGGGGCACAGTAGAGACCGCTTAGTAGTAGCGAGGGGTAAAAACCAGCGCTACTGCTATCAACTTAGTAGTAGCGAGGGTTAAAAACCCGCGCTACTACTATGGCATGTCCCGGGGGGCATGGTAGAGACTGCTTAGTAGTAGCGAGGGTTAAAAACCAGCGCTACTGCTATCAACTTAGAATTAGCGAGGTTTAAAAACCCGCGCTACTGCTACTTAGCAGCAGCGCCTGATTTTAAAGCGCGCTGCTGGTAAGATTCTGTGTATAGGCTTTTCCCTAGTAGTGTCCTCTCCGCCGGCAAGTCCCCGGTGATCTCCGGTGAACAGTGTCCTTCGGCGATCCTCGAACCCCGTTCCACGAACCCTAGATCGATCTGGGTGAGGGGTTGACTTTTTGCCCCGCTTCAGTAATTTGGTGCATTTTTCATCATGGCATAACTCTGCATCTGTAGCTCCGTTTCGGGCATGTAGCATATCAAATTGTTCGTCTCGACGAGTACTTCATTTCATCGCATTGCACCATGTTCATTTGAGCTCATCTTGATGCCCTAAATGTTGTTGCAAGAGTGCTAGTTGATATTAGTTTCAGATCCTTATCAGGATTTGGACATTTGTCATTTTTGCCATGATTGATGTGTGCCTCCTATGAACTTGAGCCCTACATGAGTTTTGAAGTATGCCATGCCATCTTTACAGGGGTGTATGCCATGTATTTTTGTGATCTCTGTGGTGACTAGCACAAGCATGCAAAGTAGCTCTCGTAATGTTGCTGATTTCAGGGACTTAGAAATATTCAAAGTCTTTGCCCTGTCATTATTTTTATGCCATGTTTCTTTTGAGCATGATCCATGTCTCTTTTGAGCATGATCAGTAAGGATGTTTTATAGATATTGTTGTGCTCTATCCATCCATGTCTTTGTTTGCCATTATGGAGCACCCTAGCTTGACTCAATCGAGCTCTACTTTTGCTATAAAATGTTCCTGGCAGAATGTTTACATGTTAAGCATTGTTGCCGAGCTTGTTGTAGTTGATCCATGCTTGCTATGTTGTTGTTCTTGCCATGTTTAGCTTCTATGCCATGTCTACTTGCTGGGTGTATGCTTAGTCGGTGATGCAATTCCTTGTGGTGAGTGCATCGAGCTCGTAAACATGCCTACTCAATATTTGTTTTGACATGTTCCAGTTTTCTACTAAGTCTGAATCTGTTAACGATAATTGCTATGTTCACATGGTCTTCATTGTATTTTCTAATCCCTTTTGGCTTATGGTCAGTAAGGCACTTTTGTTGTATGCTTTGAGTAGCTTCATGGCATGCCTTGCTTTGCCATGATATATTCCTGTAGCATGTTTTTTTCGTCCTCTAAACATTGCTTCCTGATGTTAAATTCCTGACTTGTTGCTAATTTCACTAAACCTGTAACCTGATATTTTTGCACTTTTGCCATGCTTTTTTGAACCTGCTATTGAGTGATTTAGCCATAGCTCAGTGTTCATATTTTGTCAAGCATCTTGAATGGATCTCTGCCATGTATTTTGTTGCCATGTTAGAGTGCTGTAGCATGTTTTTCTTGATGCATTTAGATGGCCTCGTCCTGTTAATCGCAGATCGGTGCCATATTTGTTTTGCTTGTCATTTGCAAACCGTGCATCCGATTCCGGTGATCTTTATATCGATTTCGACCTAAATCAACTCATCTTTCCAGTGGCACTCTTGGTTTTCCAAGTTGAGGCCAGTTTCAATCATTCCTTTCTGAAACATGCATATGCATCGCATATCACATACCGCATATCATGCCATGTTTTTGCATCATGTTGTTTGTGCATTGCACATGGTTGATTGTGTCTCCCTTTGCTTGTTGTTCTTGCTTGGGTAGAGCCGGGAGATGAGTACGTGATCGAGGAGCCCGTTGAGTACGTTTACGAGGATCAAGCTAACGTCAACTCGGAGAACTTCGCAGGCAAGATGGCCATACCCTCGAAATCACTTCTATCTTTGCTCTTTTGCTATGCCTATGCTACGATACCTACCACTTTCTTATCATGCCTCCCATATTTCCATGTCAAACCTCTCACCCACCTTGTCCTAGCAAACCGTTGTTTGGCTATGTTACTGCTTTGCTCAGCCCCTCTTATAGCGTTGTTAGTTGCAGGTGAAGATTGGAGTTTGTTCCTTGTTGGAACATGTTTGTTGTTGGGATATCATTATTATATCTTGTCTACTTTAATGCACCTATATACAAGGTAAAGGGTGGAAGGCTCGGCCTTATGCCTGGTTTTTTTCTTCCACTCTTGCCGCCGTAGTTTCCATCATACCGGTGTTATGTTCCTTGATTTTGCGTTCCTTAGACGGTTGGGTTATAATGGGAACCCCTTGACAGTTCGCCTTGAATAAAACTCCTCCAGCATGGCCCAACCTTGGTTTTACCATTCGCCACCTAGCCTCTTTTTCCCTTGGATTTCGCGGACTCAAGGGTCATCTTTATTTTAAACCCCCGGGCAAGTGCTCCTTTGAGTGTTGGTCCAATTTTTCAGCCGCCGGTGGCCACCAGGGGCAACTCTGGGCTGGCCTACCGGAAGTTTGGACAATCCGGTGTGCCCTGAGAACGAGATATGTGCAGCTCCTATCGGGATTTGTCGGCACATTCGGGTGGCTTTGCTGGTTTAGTTTTACCATTGTCGAGATGTCTTGTAACCGGGATTCTGAGTCTGATCGGACTGTCTTGGGAGAAGTAATATCCTTCGCTGACCGTGAGAGCTTGTGATGGGCTAAGTTGGGACACCCCTGCAGGGTTTTGAACTTTTGAAAGTCGTGCTCGCGGTTATGGGCAGATGGGAATTTGTTAATGTCCGGTTGTAGAAAACCTTAAACTTAAATTTAATTAAAATGAATCAACAGAGTGTGTGGCCGTGATGGTCTCTTTTCGGCGGAGTCCGGGAAGAGAACACGGTCTTGAGTTATGCTTGAGCGTAGGTTGTTCTAGGATCACTTCTTGATCATAGTTGTTCGACCGTGCCTTTGCCTTCTCTTCTCGCTCTCTTTTGCGTATGTTAGCCACCAAATATGCTAGTGCTTACTGCAGCTCCACCTCTTACCTTTTACTCTTCCGATAAGCTTAAATAGTCTTGATCGCGAGGGTGTGAGATTGCTGAGTCCCCGTGACTCACAGATCCCTTCCAAAACTAGATGCAGGGACCGATGATACCGCTCCAGGGGATTCGACTGAGCTCAAGTGGGATTTCGATGAGGACTTAGGACGATACTACGTTTCCTTTCCAGACGATCAGTAGTGGTGCCCAGTTGGGGCTATCAGGGACTTTGTTGCATTTGGGGTTGTTCTTTATTTTGGTTCCGTAGTCGGACCTTGATTGTATCTGGATGAATGTAATGATATTTATGTTATTGTGTGACATGGCGAGTGTAAGCCAACTATGTACCTCTTTTCCTTATTCATTACATGGGTTGTGGTGAAGATTACCTCACTTGCGACATTGCTTACAATGCGGTTATGCCTCTAAGTCGTGCTTCGACACGTGAGAGATATAGTCGCATCGTGGGCGTTACAAGTGTCAACTTTGCATACATGTGGATCGTGTTAAGAATATGTTTTGTGATAGCTATATTGTTGAATTTGATTATGATCCTACATGTAATTATTATGAGAGAGGAAAATATGGTTGTATAAATTTTCATGTTACTAAATTACCTCTTGTTATGTTGAGATTGCTATTGTTTCTTTCCGCTTCCTTGCATATGCTAGTTTTAGCTTGCCTTGATAATTTGTTTCCCAATAAGATGCCTATGCATGGGAAGTATGTTAGACTTAGATGTGTTTGTCACGTGTTTTATGATGCTCTCTTTGTTCTTCAATTCTTGTCTTTCATGTGAGCATCATCGAAATTGTCAATGCCTAGCTAGGGGCGTTAAACGATAGCGCTTGTTGGGTGGAAACCCAATTTTATTTTTGTTTCTTGCTTTTTGTTCCTGTTTAGTAATAAATAATTCATCTAGCTTATTTTTAGATGTGGTTTTATGCTTTTAATTAGTGTTTGTGCCAAGTAGAACCTTTGGGAGGAGTTGGGGGAAATCTTTGCGATCTTGCTGTAAAAAACAGAAACTTTAGCGCTCACGAGATTTGCTGCCATTTTTTACTGGGGAGTGCGATTAGGTTGATTCTTTTTGCAGATGATTAATATACAAATTTCTCACGTCCACCAATTTATTTCAGAATTTTTTGAGGTAATGTCAGTATTCGAAACCTACAGATTACTACAGACTGTTCTGTTTTTGACAGATTTTGTTTTTCGTGTGTTGTGTGCTTATTTTGATGAATCTATGGCTAGTATCGGGGGGTATGAACCATAGAGAAGTTGGAATACAGTAGGTTTAACACTAATATAAATAAATAATGAGTTAATTATAGTACCTTGAAGTGGTGATTTGTTTTGTTATACTAACAGAGCTCATGAGATTTTCTGTTGAGTTTTGTGTTATGAAGTTTTCATGTTTTGGGTAAAGATTTGATGGATTTTGGAATAAGGAGTGGCAAGAGCCTAAGCTTGGGGATTGTTGGTGTCAAAACCGGCGAATCTCAGGTAGGGGGTCCCGAACTGTGCGTCTAGGATAGATGGTAACAGGAGACGGGGGACACGATGTTTACCCAGGTTCGGTCCCTCTCTATGGAGGTAATACCCTACGTCCTGCTTGATTGATCTTGATGAATATGAGTGTTACAATAGTTGATCTACCACGAGATCGTAATGGCTAAACCCTAGAAGCCTAGCCTTTATGACTATGGTAATGAGTATATCCTTTCCGGACTAACCCCTCCGGTTTATATAGACACCGAGGGGATCTAGGGTTTACATAGAGTCAGTTACATAAGAAGGAATCTTCATAGTCGGTCGCCAAGCTTGCCTTTCATGCCAGGGAGAGTCCAATCCAGACACAGGTATAGTCTTCGACTTTCATGTCTTCACAGCCCATCAGTCTGGCCCATGGATAACAGGCCGGACACCCGAGGACCCCTTAGTCCAGGACTCCCTCAGTAGCCCCGAACCAGTCTTCAATAGCGAGGTGTTCCGCACACAAATTGTCTTCGGCATTGCAAGGCGGGTTCCTCCTTTAATGATCTCCAAGTGATGTATTCGGCCATCGGTTCAATGTCGCTCCCCTCGGCTTCTGCGCGTTAAATAACTTCGCCTCCCATGTGTCAAGTGAAGGCGGAAGGTCAGGGTATTTTTGCAAATAACACCCCGTCCATACAAGGAAGAGCACCTATTAAAGAGATTGGATCCTAGATCCATTTGGCTCCACGCAGAGGACATCCCCGGAAACTGTTTAGGAGAAACCATTCCAGCATGGCTAATGCCGCCAGCTCCTCCACCCGTTCCGGCCCAAAGAAAGGCCAGTGGGAGAGGTGTTCAGTGTCCCACAGTCAATTGACGGAGCTGCAGACGCAGGGATTTCTTACCCCCGTGGATCTAGTTTCTGTTCGAGTGGGGCTAGATTCCTTCAATGGTGAGATTCAAGAAGAGGACTTCCCCAATCCATCCAAGGGAGAGCGAGTATGTTTCGTCCCCTACCTGCTAAGGGGCATTGGGTTTCCCATTCATTTGTTCCTCCGAGGGCTTTTGGAATACTATGGCCTCCAGCTGCACAACTTCCCCCTGCCTCCATTCTGCACATTGCGGGTTACGTCGCTTTATGCGAACTATTCCTGGGTATCGAGGCTTATTTCGAGCTGTGGAGGAAGTTGTTCTGTCTTGTCCCGCGTAATCACGAGGGGTCAATATTTTAAGTGGGCGGAGCCGAAGTATGGCGTATCGCCAATATTGGATATCTGTCCGACACACCAAGGAAGGCATCCGAAGAATGGCCTTCTGAATGGTTCTATATTGAGGACGTCGCGCTTCCTGACCTAGTTCGAAATGTTCTTCCTGAATTTGCGAGTGTTCCGCTGAAGAAACGCCACAGTTGGCGTCCCCGGAGTCTGGAAGAGAATGACAGCGCGGAAATTTGCCAGCTTATGAGCAAGATAAAGACGCTCGCTTAGTCCGGACTCACAATAATCGGGGTAATGGCAAACTCCATAGTGCGAGGGGTTCAGCCGCTACAATACAGAGGGCTTCCCATGTGGCACTACAATGGAGAGGATGACGCCTCCCGTTATGGCCGAAAGGGTCCGGATATCCCCATCGCACTGGCCAAAATATTGGCCGAACTATTTAAAGGGGAGGAAGAGGAGTTTCTTCGCATTAAGCGCAGAGATGGGTATTCTATGTATGATCCTCCCAGTTGGGTAAGCTTCGACCCTCTATTCCACTCATTCCCCTTCCGGATTACTTTTGATAAACTTCAAGTCTGTTTGTTATGACAGCACTGGCGGAAGGTCACCGAAGGACTTCATAGTCCTGCCCCATAGTCGGAGATCCACAACCGGGAGCTAGATCCTGGGTTTGAAGAGGATTGGATATATTCGTGGTGCTCGCGGGGGGGGGGGAGTGTTTTACTAGACAAGCTACGACGGCACAAAAGTGGCCATCACCGCCGATTACCCTAGCCTTCTTCCTACTTCACATGTAAATAATTAAGAAAAACTTTCTCTAAAAGAGTGCTCTTATTCTTCCTTACCCACCACACTGTATCACGATTCACAGGGGAGACGTTCGGCGATTTCGAAAAGATCGGCTCCCGCGCCGGGCAAGCCCTCCAAGAGGAAAGCAAATGAAGACACGGCCGTGCCTTAATTTAAGAGGTATGAATTCGCCAACCTATGCCTGAGCAGTCACGTCCAACCGTGACCTTCCCGTTTTCCATGTGTTAGGAGGAAGGTGCGCCGGACTATATCCGGAGGTTCGAGCGGCCATACTTCCCATAGCCAGGATTCAAATCATGTCGTAATATGCAGGGGCGACGCCGGACTGTCCTCCAACCGAGGACTCGAATGTTGTATCCGTCACCAACTCGTAAGTGGAGACTGCCATGAATCATCGGCGCCGCCGGGCCATTTTACAAGACCCTGGCTTTTCAGAAGAGTCGATTAACACCTTCAGCTCAGCCGATGCATACATCCGGGCTGCTCGAGATGGGATTAACAGGGCCACGAAGCAACATTTGAAAGATGTGCAGGTAAATTCGCTTTCTCTGACTATGATAACCATATGCCAGTAGCCCCCGAGACTTAAAGGAGTAGAAAAACTGATTGAAGGATCAATGTACAACCAGGTGCTTACTGATTAGTCAACGGGTCTGCAACATTCAGATCTGTATGTATCTTGCAAATCTCAAGGTCTCCCACCTGGACTTGATCCCGTCTGGAATTGAAGCATCTCTTGATGTGTTTGGTACTCTTGTTAAATCTAGATTCCTTTTCCAAGGCAAGTGCACCAGTATTGTCACAAAAGATTTTCATTGGACCCGATGCACTCATTCATTTGCTGCTTCCGAACCAGCTATGTACTCCGCTTCACACATAGATCCCGCCACGACGCTTTGTTTAGAACTGCTCCAACTAACAGCTCCACTGTTCAATATAAACACGTATCTGGTTTGCGATTTAGAATCGTATGGATCAGTGTCAAAGCTTGCATCGACGTAACCATTTACGACAAGCTCTTTGTCACCTCCATAAACAAGAAACATATCCTTAGTCCTTTTCAGGTATTTCAGGATGTTCTTAACCGTTGTCCAGTGATCCACTCCTGGATTACGTTGGTACCTCCCTGCTAAACTAATAGCAAGGCACACATCAGGTCTGGTACACAGCATTGCATACATGATAGAGCCTATGGCTGAAGCATAGGGAACACTTTTCATTTTCTCTCTATCTTCTGCAGTGGTCGGGCATTGAGTCTTACTCAACTTCACACCTTGTAACACAGGCAATAACCCTTTCTTAGCTTGATCCATTTTGAACTTCTTCAAAACTTTATCAAGGTATGTGCTTTGTGAAATTCCAATTAAGCGTCTTGATATATCTCTATAAATCCTGATGCCCAATATATAAGTAGCTTCAACGAGGTCTTTCATTGAAAAACTCTTATTCAAGTATCGTTCTATGCTATCCAGAAATTCTATATCATTTCCAATCAACAATATGTCATCCACATATAATATTAGAAATGCTACAGAGCTCCCACTCACTTTCTTGTAAATACAAGCTTCTCCAAAAGTCTGTATAAAACCATATGCCTTGATCACACTATCAAAATGTTTATTCCAACTCCGAGAGGCTTGCACCAGTCCATAAATGGATCGCTGGAGCTTGCACCCTTTGTTAGTACCCTTTGGATCGATAAAACCTTCAGGTTGCATCATATACAACTCTTCTTCCAGAAATCCATTCAGGAATGCAGTCTTCACATCCATTTGCCAAATTTCATAATCACAAAATGCGGCAATTCTTAACATGATTCGGACAGACTTAAGCATCGCTACGGGTGAGAATGTCTCATCGTAGATCCCATCTCAGATTTCATGGCTGCAAGCCATTTTGCGGAATCTGGGCTCATCATCGCTTCCTCATAGTTCGTAGGCTCATCATGGTCAAGTAACATGACCTCCAGAACAGGATTACAGCACCACTCTGGTGTGGATCTTACTCTGGTTGACCTACGAGATTCGGTAGTAACTTGATCTGAAGTTTCATGATCAACATCATTACCTTCCTCACTAATTGGTGTAGGTGTCACAGGAACCAGTTTCCGTGATGAACTATTTTCGAATAAGGGAGCAGGTACAGTTACCTCATCAAGTTCTACTTTCCTCCCACTCACTTCTTTCGAGAGAAACTCCTTCTCTAGAAAGGATCCATTCTTAGCAACAAATGTCTTGCCTTCGGATCTGTGATAGAAGGTGTACCCAACAGTCTCCTTTGGGTATCCTATGAAGACACATTTCTCTGATTTGGGTTCGAGCTTATCAGGTTGAAGCTTTTTCACATACGCATCGCAGCCCCAAACTTTAAGAAACGGCAACTTTGGTTTCTTGCCAAACCACAGTTCATAAGGCGTCGTCTCAACGGATTTTGATGGTGCCCTATTTAACGTGAATGCAGCCGTCTCTAAAGCATAACCCCAAAACGATAGCGGTAAATCAATAAGAGACATCATAGATCACACCATATCTAGTAAAGTACGATTACAACGTTCGGCCACACCATTACGCTGTGGTGTTCCGGGTGGCGTGAGTTGCGAAACTATTCCACATTGTTTCAAATGTAGACCAATCTCGTAACTCAAATATTCTCCTCCGCGATCAGATCTTAGAAACTTTATTTTCTTGTTACGATGATTTCCACTTCACTCTGAAATTCTTTGAACTTTTCAAATGTTTCAGACTTATGTTTCATTAAGTATATATACCCATATCTGCTCAAATCATGTGTGAAGGTGAGAAAATAACGATACCCGCCGCGAGCTTCAATATTCATTGGACCAGATACATCAGTATGTATGATTTCCAACAAATTCGTTGCTCAATCGATTGTTCCAGAGAACGGCATTTTAGTCATCTTGCCCATGAGGCATTGTTCACAAGTACCAAGTGATTCATAATCAAGTGATTCCAGAAGTCCATCAGTATGGAGTTTCTTCATGCGCTTTACACCAATATGACCCAAATGGCAGTGCCACAAATAAGTTGCACTATCATTATCAACTCTACATCTTTTGGCTTCAAAATTATGAATATGTGTATCACTACTATCGATATTCCATACAAATAGACCACTCTTCGAGGGTGCATGACCATAAAAGATGTTACTCATATAAATAGAACAACCATTATTCTCAGATTTAAATGAATAACTGTCTCGCATCAAACAAGATCCAGATATAATGTTCATGCTTAACGCTGGCACCAAATAACAATTATTTAGGTCTAAAACTAATCCCGAAGGTAGATGTAGAGGTAGCGTGCCGACGGCGATCACATCGACTTTGGAACCATTTCCCACACGCATCGTCACCTCGTCGTTAGCCAGTCTTTGCTTAATCCGTAGTCCCTGTTTCGAGATGCAAATATTAGCAACAGAACCAGTATCAAATACCCAGGTGCTACTTCGAGCTCTAGTAAGGTACACATCAATAACATGTATATCACATATACCTTTTGTTCACCTTGCCATCCTTCTTATCTGCCAAATACTTGGGGCAGTTCCGCTTCCAGTGAACAGTCCCTTTGCAGTAGAAGCATTCAGTCTCAGGCTTAGACCAGACTTGGGTTTCTTCTCTTGAGCAACAACTTGTTTGCCGTTCTTCTTGAAGTTCCCTTTCTTCTTCCCTTTACCCTTTTTTCTTGAAACCGGTGGTCTTGTTGACCATCAACACTTGATGCTCCTTCTTGACTTGTACCTCCGCAGCCTTTAGCATTGCGAAGATCTCGAGAATCGTCTTATCCATCCCTTGCATATTTTAGTTCATCACGAAGCTCTTGTAGCTTGGTGGCAGTGATTGAAGAACTCTGTCAATGACACTATTAACCGGAAGATTAACTCCCAGCTGAGTCAAGTGATTATGGTACCCAGACATTCTGAGTATATGTTCACTGACAGAACTATTCTCCTCCATCTTGCAGTTGTAGAACTTATTGGGGACTTCATATCTCTCAATCCGGGCATTTGCTTGAAATATTGACTTTAACTCCTGGAACATCTCATATGCCCCATGATGTTCAAAACATCGTTGATGTCCCGGTTCTAAGCCATAAAGCATGGCACACTGAACTATTGAGTAGTCATCAGATTTGCTCTGCCAGATGTTCATAACATCTCGCATTGCACCCGCAGCGGGTTTGGCACCTAGTGGTGCTTCCAGGACGTAATTCTTCTATGCAGCAATGAGGATAATCCGCAAGTTATGGACCCAGTCCGTGTAATTGCTACCATCATCTTTCAACTTTGCTTTCTCAAGGAACACATTAAAATTCAATGGAACAACAGCACGGGCCATCTATCTACAATAACATAGACAAGCAAAATAGTATCAGGTACTAAGTTCATGATAAATTTAAGTTCAATTAATCATATTACTTAAGAACTCCCACTTAGATAGACTTCCCTCTAATCATCTAAGTGATCACGTGATCCATATCAACTAAACCATAACCGATCATCACGTGAAATGGAGTAGTTTTCAATGGTGAACATCACTATGTTGATCATATCTACTATATGATTCACGCTTGACCTTTCGGTCTCAGTGTTCCGAGGCCATATCTACATATGCTAGGCTCGTCAAGTTTAACCCGAGTATTCTGCGTGTGTAAAACTGTCTTACACCCGTTGTATGTGAACGTAGAGCTTATCACACCCGATCATCACGTGGTGTCTCGGCACGACGAACTGTAGCAATGGTGCATACTCAGGGAGAACACTTATACCTTGAAATTTAGTGAGAGATCATCTTATAATGCTATCGTCAAACAAAGCAGAATAAGATGCATAAAGGATAAACATCACATGCAATCAATATAAGTGATATGATATGGCCATCATCATCTTGTGCCTTTGATCTCCATCTCCAAATCACCGCCATGATCACCATTGTCACCGGCACGACACCTTGATCTCCATCGTAGCATCATTGTCGTCTCGCCATCTATTGCTTCTACGACTATCGCTACCGCTTAGTGATAAAGTAAAGCAATTACAGGGTGATTGCATTGCATACAATAAAGCGACAACCATATGGCTCCTGCCAGTTTCTGATAACTCCATTACAAAACATGATCATCTCATACAATAAAGTATAGCATCATGCCTTGACCATATCACATCACAACATGCCCTGCAAAAACAAGTTAGACGTCCTCTACTTTGTAGTTGCAAGTTTTACGTGGCTGCTACGGGCTGAGCAAGAACCGTTCTTACCTACGCATCAAAACCACAATGATAGTTTGTCAAGTTAGTGATGTTTTAACCTTCCCAAGGACCGGGCGTAGCCACACTCGGTTCAACTAAAGTTGGAGAAACTGACACCCGCCAGCCACCAGTGTGCAAAGCACGTTGGTAGAACCAGTCTCACGTAAGCGCACGTGTAATGTCGGTCCAGGCCGGTTCATCCAACAATACCGCCGAACCAAAGTATGACATGCTAGTAAGCAGTATGACTTGCATCGCCCACAACTCACTTGTGTTCTACTCGTGCATATAACATCTACGCATAAACCTGGCTCGGATGACACTGTTGGGGAACTTAGTAATTTCAAAAAAATTCCTACGCACATGCAAGATCATGGTGATGCATAGCAACGAGAGGGGAGTGTGTCGTCCACGTACCCTCGTAGACCGTTAAGCGAAAGCGTTACAACAACGCGGTTGATGTAGTCGTACGTCTTCACGATCGACCGATCCTCAGCATCGAACGTATGACACCTCCGCGTTCAGCACATGTTCAGCTTGGTGACGTCCCGTGAACTCATGATCTAGTAGAGCTCAGGGAAGAGTTTCGTTAGCACGACGGCATGGTGACAATGTTGATGAAGCTACCGACGCAGGGCTTCGCCTAAGCACCGCTACGATATAACCGAGGTGGATTATGGTGGAGGGGGGCACCGCACACGGCTAGGAGATCAACAGATCAATTGTTGTGTCTATGGGTTGCCCCCTGCCCCCGTATATAAAGGAGCTAGGGGGAGGCGGCCGGCCAAGGAGGAGGGCGCGCCAAGGGGGGAGTCCTACTCCCAGCGGGAGTAGGACTCCCTCTTTTCCTAGTTGGAGTAGGAGAAGAGAAGGAAGGGAGAGAGGAAGAGAAGGAAAAGGGGGCGCCCCCCCCCTCCTTGTCCAATTCGGACTAGAGGCGAGGGGCGCGCAGCTTCCCTTGGCCGCCCCTCCTCTTCTCCCACTAAGGCCCATTAGGCCCAATATACTCCCCGGGGGGTTCTGGTAACCCCCGGTACTCCCGTAAATGTCTGAAACCTCCCGAGACACTTTCAGTGTCTGAACATACTCATCCAATATATCGATCTTTACATCTCGACCATTCCGAGACTCCTCGTCATGTCCGTGATCATATCCAGGACTCCGAACTACCTTCGGTAAATCAAAACACAAAAACTCATAATACCGATCGTCACAGAACTTTAAGCGTGCGGACCCTACGGGTTCGAGAACTATGTAGACATGACCGAGACATGTCTTCGGTCAGTATCCAATAGCAGAACCTGGATGCTCATATTGGTTCCTACATATTCTACGAAGATCTTTATCGGTTAAACCGCATAACAACATACGTTGTTCCCTTTGTCATCGGTATGTTACTTGCCCGAGATTCGATCATCAGTATCTCAATACCTAGTTCAATCTCGTTACTGGGAAGTCTCTTTACTCGTTCTGTAATGCATCATCTCACAACTAACTCATTAGTAACATTGCTTGCAAGGCTTATAGTGATGTGCATTACCGAGAGGGCCCAGAGATACCTCTCCGACAATCGGAGTGACAAATCCTATTCTTCATCTATGCCAACTCCACGAACACCATCGGAGACATCCTGTAGAGCACCTTTATAATCACCCAGTTACATTGTGATGTTTGGTAGCACACAAAGTGTTCCTCCGGTATTCGGGAGTTGCATAATTTCATAGTCATAGGAACATGTATAAGTCTTGAAGAAAGCAATAGCACTAAACTAAAACGATCAAGTGCTAAGCTAACAGAATGGGTCAAGTCAATCACATCATTCTTCTAATGATGTGATCTCATTTATCAAATGACAACTCATGTCTATGGTTAGGAAACATAACCATCTTTGATCAACAAGCTTGTCAAGTAGAGGCATACTAGTGACACTATTTTTGTCTATGTATTCACACATGTATTATGTTTCCGGTTAATACAATTCTAGCATGAATAATAAACATTTATCATGAAATAAGGAAATAAATAATGACTTTATTATTGCCTCTAGGGCATATTTCCTTCAACGACGACCATTGGTGTTAGCTGAGATGATGACCAATTTGGGTTATCGCTGGCACCCTGAGTACACCGTGTACGAGCAGTACCAGGACATTAACCAGGAGCAGTACCGTGCCATCGTCCACCTCTACTCTCGGGAGTATGACTCCACTACCATGCAACACACTACTCATGGTGTTGGAGTGACTATCGACATGGCAGTCCACGATGCTGCTTATGCTGCTCTGACACATCTTCGTGGGGAGTATCGAGAGTTGGACACCTCCCCTTTCAACCACATTGCTATCGCATCCGATGTTGGAGCGAAGGGATACTACACTGCTGCCTACTCCATTATCACCCGAGAGCCCTTCTACCATCAGAACCTGGTTCTGCATGCTGATGGGCTGGATAGAGCTAACCGAGCTCTTCGCCACGAGTTGTACACCACCCGTCAGCACCTTTACCGTGCTCTGACGCTTTTGCACCCCCTTGTCCGATCTGGTGATCTGTCGCGTTCTGTGATCAACCCAGCCAGGACTGTGATGCCACAGGGTGTCGGTTGGCCAGATTTGGGAGGCTACTCTCCCGCACTTGGTCCTCTTCTGCCACCTGAACGTTGGGTTCTGCATGAGAGTATCCGCGGACCCCAGGCTACTGACGTGGAGGACTTCCCGCCGCGTCGCTACCAGCTGTTAGGCTACACCTACCTCCACAGTTCCTCCTGGGACTGATGTAGTCTTGCTTATTAGTATTAGGTGCCTTCGTCGCGAGCCTGCGTGCCGCCTATGATGTCTTTAGCCTATGTACTGAACTCTGTGTACCAAAATCTATGCATAATCCCTTTTGTAAGATATGCCGACTACTATGTAGTATCTATCGTGCTTATTTCATTGTGCGTGCTTCATCGTGAATGATGTTTGTCTTTGCATGTTTCACAATGCTGAAATAGCCCTATTAAATTTTAGCAGGATGGTTAGACCAGGTGGTCATGGTCGTGGTGGCTATGCCTCACCTCCGCTTCAGTACATGGCTGGTATGATCCAACAGCTCGAGATGAATCGCTGGTTCATGGAGAATATGATCGCTCAGTTTCCTCACCCCAATATGAACCAGCAGTCAGCCCAAGTGACTCTGCAGGATTTCATGCGCCTCAACCCAACTGTGTACCGCAGCTCAACTCAGCATCTGGATGCTGATGACTGGCTCCGTGACATCACCTATGAGATGGAGTCTGCTGATGTAGCCCCTGCCAACTATGTCACCTTTGCTTCCTTCTTCCTGAACGGACCCGCTGCTCAATGGTGGGACAGCCACAGGCGTACTCTGCCGGTTGGAACAATTATCACCTGGCCGGACTTCCAAGCTGCTTTCCATGCCCGCTTCATTCCTCAAGGAGTCATGGACCGGAAGAAGCGTGAGTTCTGCAACCTCACGCAGGGCAACAAAACTGTGGAAGCTTATTAGCGGGAGTTTCTGGATTTATCCCGCTATGCTGAAGAACACATTGCAACTGATGCACGCAGACAAGAGAAGTCCCGTGATGGCCTCCAAACTGACATCAAGCTCGCTCTTCTAGTGCATGACTTTGCTAATTTCGCCACCTTGGTGAACAAGGCCATCAATGTCGAAACTGGTCTGCAGGAACACTAGAACTCTCACAGGCGCAACCGTGACATGGGCTCATCTTCAGGCCCGTCCTCGCAGAAGCGTAGGATATGGATTCCCAACAGCATGTACTAGCCAACTACACCTGCTCCAAGGCAGACCTATGCTGCACCTCGTCTGCCTCCTCCACCATCTAGGCAGCCAAGGCTTCTAACTCCACCACCCCGAGCTCCTGTTCCCACTACCAATAATGGTCTCTACTACAAGTGTGGTCAACCAGGTCACCGTGCCAGAGATTGCCATGAGAATCAGAATCAACAGGCCCTTCCCGCAGCTGGCCCTGGAAGCAACCAGCCTCGCAATAACAATGCTAGGTCTTATGGTCGTGTTCATGCCAACCACGTTCATCTTAATGAAGCTCAAGACCAGCCTGCTACCGTGATGGGTACACTACTCGTAAATTCAGTCATCTGTTTTTATTTGATATAGGTGCATCGCATTCATTCATGTCAGAAGATTTTGCATGCTTGCACGACATTAAATGTGAGGACATGAACACTTCGCTATTAGTACACACTCCCGCGGGCCAATGTCGAACCTCCATGATTTGCAATGACGTCCCCGTTGAAATCGAAGGGCTAGAATTCCCTGTCTCTCCCATCGTACTAAAGTCTTGTAGCATTGACCTCATTCTGGGACTGGATTGGTTGAAAGCGCATACTGCTTCTATAGTTTGCGCCACTAAGACTGTCCATCTGCTACGCCCTTCTGATGAAATAATTACTTACAAGGCTCATCTAGTTCAGAATGCCGAGGCACGGCTTTATGCCTTGAATGCATTGAACGCTGCACCACTCGAGGGCATTGAAAACATTCCCTTCATTTGCGAATTCCAAGAGGTCTTTCCTGAAGAACTTCTAGGGATTCCCCCTACTAGAGCTGTCGAATTCATCATCGACTTGAAACCAGGCACCACTCCTATAGCCAAACGACCCTACAAGATGCCGCCGCATGAACTCATTGAGCTTAAGGAGGAAATCGACAAATCTCTTCGCAAAGGTTTCATTCTCCCTAGTTTCTCTCCTTGGGGAGCACCTTCTCTCTTTGTTAAGAAGAAGGATTGGACAAACCGATTAGTCCAAGATTATTGTCCTATTAACCAAGCCACTATCCAGAACAAATATCCCCTCCCTTGGATCAATGATCTTTAAGATCAACTGGCTGGTTCATCAGTGTTCTCCAAACTCGACTTGAGGTTGGGTTACCACCAGATCCGTGTTCGTGAAGAGGATATCCCAAAGACCGCCTTCATGACTCGATATGGATCATACGAGTACACCGTCATGTCATTCGGCTAAACGAATGCATCAGCCACCTTCTCTCGCCTGATGAACTATATATTCATGGATTACCTTGACTAGTTCGTAGTGGTTTATCTGGATGATATCCTGGTATTTTCCAGGAAAAAGGAAGAACATGTTGAACATCTTCATCTTGTGCTGGAAAAGCTTCGAGAGCATCAACTCTATGCTAAGTAATCCAAGTGTGAATTCTGGCTTCCCGAAGCAACCTATCTTGGGCATGTCATCTCCAAGGATGGTATTGCGATCAACCCTGAACGAGTCTAGGCTATTCTTTATTGGACTCCTCCGAAGAATGTCAAGCAAGTCCGAAGTTTTCTCGGTCTCGCCAGCTATTGCCGTCGATTCGTCGAGAACTTCTCCAAGATCGCCAGGCCTCTGACTAACCTGTTGCATAAGGGTGTCAAGTTCCAATGGACAGAAAAGTGTCGGTAAAGTTTCCATGTGCTCAAAGACAAGTTGACTTCTGCCCCAGTGCTTGCTCCACCTTATACTAAGAAGGACTTCATCATTTACTGCGACGCTTCCCATCAAGGATTAGGCTGTGTCCTAATGCAAGAGCGCAGAGTGATTTCTTATGCCTCTCGTCAACTCCGGCCTCATGAAGAAAACTACCCAGTTCATGACCTCGAGCTTGCTGCTGTCATTCATGCTCTGAAGAAGTGGCGACATTACCTTCTCGGTAATCGTTGTGAGATCTTCACCGACCACCAAAGTCCGAAGTATCTGTTTACTCAGCCAGACCTAAACCTCCATTAGTAGAGATGGATGGAGACTATTGCAGTCTTTAACGTGGGTATAGGAGGCTAATGTAATGGCCGATGCCTTGAGCCGCAAGTCTTACTACAATCACCTCCAGGTTCACAAAGTTCAGCCCTCACTTGTTGAAGAATTTAGAAAGCTGAACATCCATATTGTTCCTCCTGGTGCACTCACTCCCCCTCCTCCTGAGAGCCGCAAGATGAACCTCCACGTTGTTACCCAGGGTTCTCTCAATACCCTGGTTGCTATACCAGATCTCGTGAATAGCATCAAAACGATACAGAAGTATGACTCTCAAGCCCACAAGATTAAGTGCTACCTCGCCGAAGGCAAGCCCTCATTCTTCACTATTGCTGATGATGGCACCTTGTACTTCAAGGGCCGCCTAGTGGTGCCATGTTCAGAGGAATGCTAGGATATGACACAGGAGGTTATGAAATAAGCTCATGATACGCCTTTGTCTATTCATCCCAGTAGTACAAAGATGTACCAGGACATTCGTTAGAGATTCTGGTGGTCTAATATGAAGCAAGACATTGCTCGTTATGTTGCTGAGTGTGACGTTTGCCCCCGTATCAAAGCAGAGCATCAAAGCCCTGCTGGAACTCTGCAACCTATCACTATTCCTGAATGGAAATGGGACCATGTTGAGATGGACTTCGTCACTGGGTTTCCCAAATCGCAGAAAGCTAATGATGCTATTCTTGTCGTCATTGAACGGCTTTCTAAAGTTGCACATTTTCTGGAGGTTAAAGAAACAATCGCTGCTAGTCAGCTTGCAACTCTCTACATGTCCAGAATTGTTTCACTTCACGGTATTCCACTGGTTATCAGTTCAGACTGTCGCAGCATGTTCACTTCAAGATTCTGGGCAAGTTTCCAAGAAGCTATGGGAACTCATTTGTCGTTCTGTACCGCATTTCATCCTCAGTCGCAAGGATAAGTTGAACATGTCAACCAAGTTCTCAAAGACATGCTTCGAGCTTGTGTAATTTCCTTCGGCAAGAAATGGGAGGAATCTCTTTCGTATGTCGAGTTCTCTTATAATAATAGCTATCAAGCTAGTCTGAATACGACCCCCTTCGAAGTGTTATATGGACGAAAGTGTCGAACCCCTCTAAACTGGTCAAAAACTGGGGAACTTCCACTCTTCGGTCCGGATATTATCCAATAGGCCAAGGAACAAGTCCGCATTATTCGCGAGGATCTCAAGACTGCTCAGTCACGTCAGAAAAATCAGTATGACCGTCATCACAAAGACATGGTCTATCAACCTAGCGAAAAGTCTTATCTTCGAGTTACACCAATGAAGGGTGCTCACCGCTTCGGGATCAAGGGCAAGCTAGCTCCTCGCTATATCGGTCCCCGCACTATTCTCGAAAGGCGTGGAAAAGTGGCATACCAACTGGAGCTTCCGTCGAACCTTTCTCAGGTTCACGATGTGTTCAACGTGTCACAACTCCACCGTTGCTTCAAGGACCTAATCCGGCAGTGGATCATGAAGTGCTCGAATTGCAACAGGACCTCTCCTATAAAGAGCATACGGTCCGTGATACGTCTCCAACGTATCTATAATTTTTGATTGCTCCATGCTATATTATCTACTGTTTTGGACTATATTGGGCTTTATTTTCCACTTTTATATTATTTTTGGGACTAACCTATTAACCGGAGGCCCATCCCAGAATTGCTGGTTTTTGCCTATTTCAGTGTTCTGGATAAACAGAATATCAAACGGAGTCCAAACGGAATAAAATCTTCGGGAACGTGATTTTCTCACCGAACGTGATCTAGGAGACTTGGACCCTACTGCAAGGGATCAAAGAGGAGGTCACGAGGGTGGGGGGCGCCCCCCCTAGGGCGCGCCCCCTTCCTCATGGGCCCCTCGGTGTTCCACCGATGTACTCCTTCCTCCTATATATACACACATACCCCCAAACGATCAGAAGAGGAGCCAAAAACCTAATTCCACCGCTGCAACTTTCTGTATCCACGAGATCCCATCTCGGGGCCTGTTCCGGAGCTCCGCCGGAAGAGGGCCGTCATCACGGAGGGCTTCTACATCATCATAGCCTCTCCGATGAAGTTTGAGTAGTTTACCTCAGACCTTCGGGTCCATAGTTAGTAGCTCGATGGCTTCTTCTCTCTCTTTGAATCTCAATACAAAGTTCTCCCCCTCTCTTGTGGGGATCTATTCGATGTAATCTTCTTTTTGCAGTGTGTTTGTTGAGACCGATGAATTGTGGGTTTATGATCAAGTCTATCTATGAATAATATTTGAATATTCTTTGAATTCTTTTATGTATGATTGGTTATCTTTGCAAGTCTCTTTGAATTATCCGTTTGGTTTGGCCAACTAGATTGGTAGTTCTTGCCATGGGAGAAGTGCTTAGCTTTGTGTTCGATCTTGCGGTGTCCTTACCTAGTGACAGAAGGGGCAGCAAGGCACGTATTGTATCGTTGCCATCGAGGATAACAAGATGGGGTTTATTTCATATTGCATGAATTTATATCTCTACATCATGTCATCTTGCTTAAGGCGTTACTCTGTTTTTAAGTTAATACTCTAGATGTATGGTGGATAGCGGTCGATGAGTGGAGTAATAGTAGTAGATGCAGAATCGTTTTGATCTACTTGTCACGGACGTGATGCCTATATACATGATCATGCCTAGATATTCTCATAACTATGCTCAATTCTGTCAATTTCTCAACAGTAATTTGTTCAGCCACCGTAGAATACTTATGCTCTTGAGAGAAGCCACTAGTGAAACCTATGGCCCCCGGGTCTATTCTCATCATATCAATATCTATCACTTTAATATTGTTTTGGCTTTTTACTTTGCCTTTACTTTTTACTTTGCATCTTTATACCAAAAATACCAAAAATATTATATCTATCAGATCTCACTCTCGTAAGTGACCGTGAAGGGCTTGACAACCCCTAATCGCGTTGGTTGCGAGTAGTTATCGCTTTGTGCAGGTACGAGGGACTTGAGCGTGGGCTCCTACTGGATTGATACCTTGGTTCTCAAAAACTGAGGGAAATACTTACGCTACTCTGCTGCATCATCCCTTCCTCTTCGGGAAAACCAACGCAAGCTCAAGACATAGCAAGAAGGATTTCTGGCGCCGTTGCCGGGGAGTCTACGCAAAAAGTCAATATACCAAGTACCCATCACAATCCCTATCTCTCACATTACATTATTTGCCATTTGCCTCTCGTTTTCCTCTCCCCCCAATTCACCCTTGCCATTTTATTCGCCCTCTCTTTCCCTATCCTCCCTCTCTATTTGCCTCTTTCTGCCCGTTTGCTTTTGTTTGCTCGTGTGTTAGTTTGCTTGTTTGTCGCGATGGCTCAAGATACTACTAAATTGTTGACTTCACCAATACCAATAATAATGATTTCCTTAGCACTCCGATTGCTCCTCTTACCGATGCTGAATCTTGTGAAATTAATACTGCTTTGTTGAATCTTGTTATGAAAGATCAATTCGTCGGCCTTCCTAGTGAGGATGCCGCTACTCATCTGAATAGCTTCGTTGATATATGTGATACGCAAAAGAAAAAAGATGTCAATAATGATGTCGTTAACTTGAAGCTATTTCCTTTTTCGCTTAGAGATCGTGCTAAAGCTTGGTTTTCGTCTTTGCCTAAGAATAGTATTGATTCATGGAACAAGTGCAAAGATGCTTTTATCTCTAAGTATTTTCCTCTCGCTAAGATCATCTCTCTTAGAAACGATATTATGAACTTTAAACAAATTGATCATGAACATGTTGCACAAGCTTGGGAGAGAATGAAATTAATGATACGTAATTGCCCTACTCTTGGTTTGAATTTGTGGATGATTATACAAATATTTTATGCCGGGTTGAATTTTACTTCTAGAAATCTTTTATATTCGGCCGCGGGAGGCACTTTTATGGAAATCACTTTAGGAGATGCTACTAAACTCCTAGATAATATTATGGTTAATTATTCTCAATGTCATACTGAAAGAACTTCTAATAAAAAAGTGCATGCGATAGAAGAAATTAATGTGTTGAGTGGAAAGATGGATGAACTTATGAAATTATTTTCTACTAAGAGTGTTTCTTCTGATACTAATGATATGCCTTTGTCTACTTTGATTGAGAATAACAATGAATCTATGGATGTGAATTTTGTTGGTAGGAATAATTTTGGTAACAACGCTTATAGAGGGAATTTTAATCCTAGGCCATATCCTAGTAATCCTTCTAATAATTATGGGAATTCCTACAACAACTCTTATGGAAATTATAATAAGATGCCCTCTGATTTTGAATCTAATATTAAAGAATTTATTTCTTCGCAAAAGAATTTTAATGCTATGATTGAAGAAAAATTGCTTAAGGTTGATGATTTGGCTAGGAACGTTGATAGAATTGCTCTTGATGTTGATGCTTTGAAACTTAGATCTATTCCACCTAAGCATGATATTAATGAGTCTCTAAAAGCCATGAGAATTTCAATTGATGAGTGTAAAGAAAGAATCGCTAGGATGCGTGCTTCCAAAGATGCCTTTATTAAAGCATGTTCTTCCAATTCCTATGAAAATCAAGATGAAGATCTAAAAGTTATTGATGTGTCTCCAATTAAATCTTTATTTTGCAATATGAATCTTGATTAAACTGAATATGATCTTCCTTTACCTAGAAGGCATTCTAAAAATTCGGAGTATTTAGATCTTAATGATGAAATTGATGAAAGTGGGATTGAAAGAAATAAAAATCTAGATGTTGCTAAACCCACTATATTGGATTTCAAGGAATTTAATTATAAAAGTTTCTCTTTGATTGATTGTATTTCCTTGTTGCATTCCGTGCTAAATTCTCCACATGCTTATAGTCAAAATAAAGCCTTCACCGAACATATTGTTGATGCCTTGATGCAATCTTATGAAGAAAAACTTGAGGTGAAAGTTTCTATCCCTAGAAAAATTTATGATGAGAGGGAACCAACTATTAAAATTAAAATTAAAGATCATGAGTTTTATGCTCTGTGTGATTTGGGTGCTAGTGTCTCTACTATTCCCAAGACTTTGTGTGATTTACTAGATTTCCGTAACTTTGATGATTGCTCTCTAAACTTGCATTTTGCGGATTCCACTATTAAGAAACCTATGGGAAGGATTAATGATGTTCTTATTGTTGCAAATAGGAATTATTTGCCCGTAGATTTCATTGTTCTTGATATAGATTGCAATCCTTCTTGCCGTATTATTCTTGGTAGACCTTTCCTTAGAACGGTTGGTGCGATTATTGATATGAAGGAAGGGAATATTAGATTTCAATTTCCATTAAAAAAGGGCATGGAAAACTTTCCAAGAAAGAAAATAAAATTAGCATATGAAACTATCATGAGAGGCACTTATGGATTGCCTACCAAAGATGGCAATACCTAGATCTATCCTCGCTTTTATGCCTAGCTAGGGGCGTTAAACGATAGCGCTTGTTGGGAGGCAACCCAATTTTATTTTTATTCCTTGATTTTTGCTCCTGTTTAGTAATAAATAATTTATTTAGCCTCTGTTTTGGTTGTGTTTTTTGTGTTTAGTTAGTGTTTGTGCCAAGTAGAACCGTTGGGAAGACTTGGGGAAAGTCTTGTTGAACTTGCTGTAAAAAACAGAAACTTTAGCGCTCACGAGAACTGCTGTAATTTTTATTTGAAGAGTGCTATTTACTTAATTATTTTTTCATATGATTAATAGATAAATTACTCACGTCCAGAAATTTATTTTAGAATTTTTGGGGTTCCAGATCTTGCGCTAGCTACAGATTACTACAGACTGTTCTGTTTTTGACAGATTCTGTTTTTCGTGTGCTGTTTGCTTATTTTGATGAATCTATGGTTAGTAAAATAGTTTATAATCCATAGAGAAGTTGGAATACAGTAGGTTTAACACCAATATAAATAAAGAATGAGTTCATTACAGTACCTTGAAGTGGTCTTTTGTTTTCTTTCGCTAACGGAGCTCACGAGATTTCTATTTTGAGTTTTGTGTTGTGAAGCTTTCAAGTTTTGGGTGAATTCTATTGATGGATCATGGAAAAAGGAGTGGCAAGAGCATAAGCTTGGGGATGCCCATGGCACCCCAAAGATAATCCAAGGACACCAAAAATTCAAAGCTTGGGGATGCCCCAGAAGGCATCCCCTCTTTCGTCCACTTCCATCGGTAATTTACTTGGAGCTATATTTTTATTCACCAACATGATATGTGTTTTGCTTGGAGCGTATTATATTATTTGTGTCTTTGTTTGTTAGTATGCCACAATCATCCTTTATGTACACACCTCTTGAGAGAGCCATACATGAATTAAAATTTGATAGAATACTCTACGTGCTTCACTTATATCTTTTGAGCTAGATAGTTTTGCTCTATGTGCTTCACTTATATCTTTTGAGCTAGATAGTTTTGCTCTATGTGCTTCACTTATATCTTTCGAGCTAGATAATTTTGCTCTTTGTGCTTCACTTATATCTTTTGAGCTAGATAATTTTGCTCTATGTGCCTCACTTAGATCTTTTAGAGCACGGTGGTGGATTTGTTTTAAAGAAACTATTGATCTCTCATGCTTCACTTAAATTAATTTGAGAGTCTCTTAATAGCATGTTAATTTGCTTAATAATAATATTCTTGGTATTCAAGATTTGTGAAACTTTCTTTTGAGTGTGTTGAATACTAAGAAAAGATTGAAGCATGATAATTGTTTTGAGATATGGAGGTGATAATATTAAAGTCATGCTAGTTGAGTAGTTGTGAATTTAAAGAATACTTGTGTTGAAGTTTGTGATTCCCGTAGCATGCACGTATGGTGAACCGTTATGTGATGAAGTCGGAGCATGATTTATTTATTGATTGTCTTCCTTATGAGTGGCGGTCGGGGACGAGCGATGGTCTTTTCCTACCAATCTATCCCCCTAGGAGCATGCGCGTAATACTTTGCTTTGGTAACTTCTAGATTTTTGCAATAAGTATATGAGTTCTTTATGACTAATGTTGAGTCCATGGATTATACGCACTCTCACCCTTCCACCCTTGCTAGCCTCTCTAATACCATGCAACTTTTGCCGGTATCATACACCTACCATATACCTTCCTCAAAACAGCCACCATACCTACCTATTATGGCATTTCCATAGCCATTCCAAGATATATTGCAATGCAACTTTCCACCATATAGTTCATCATGACACATCCATCATTGTCATATTGCTTAGCATGATCATGTAGTTGACATAGTATTTGTGGCAAAGCCACCGTTCATAATTCTTTCATACTTGTCTCTCTTGATTCATTGCATATCCCGGTACACCGCCAGAGGCATTCATATAGAGTCATAGTTTGTTTTAGTATCGAGTTGTAATCATTGAGTTGTAAATAAATAGAAGTGTGATGATCATCATTCAATAGAGAATTGTCCAAAAAAAAGGAGAAAGGCCAAAGAAAAAAAAGAAGGCCCAAAAAAATATAAATAAATAAAAAAGGGGGCAATGCTACTATCCTTTTTTTCCACACTTGTGCTTCAAAGTAGCACCATGATATAGCGAGTCTCATATATTGTGGTTCAATGTAGCACCATGGTCTTCATATAGAGAGTCTCATATGTTGTCACTTTCATATACTAGTGGGAATTTTACGTTATGGAACTTGGATTGTATATTCCAATGATGGGCTTCCTCAAATTGCCCTAGGTCTTCGTGAGGAAGCAAGTTGGATGCACGCTCACTAGTTTCTTTTGTTGAGCTTTCATACATTTATAGCTCTAGTGCCTTTGTTGCATGGCAATCCCTACTCACTCACATTGATATCTATTGATGGGCATTTCCATAGCCCGTTGATATGCCTAGTTGATGTGAGACTGTCTTCTCCTTTTTGTCTTCTCCACAACCACCATTCTATTCCACCTATAGTGTTATATCCATGGCTCACGCTCATGTATTGTGTGAAGATTGAAAAAGTTTGAGTATGAAACAATTGCTTGGCTTGTCATCGGGGTTGTGCATGATTTAAATACTTTGTGTGGGGAAGATGGAGCATAGCCAGACTATATGATTTTGTAGGGATAACTTTCTTTGGCCATGTTATTTTGAGAAGACATAATTGCTTTGTTAGTATGCTTGAAGTATTATTATTTTCTATGTCAATATAAACTTTTGTCTTGAATCTTTCTAATATGAATATTCATACTAGAATTAAGAAGATTTGCATTGAAATTATGCCAAGTAGCACTCCGCATCAAAAATTCTTTTTTTATCATTTACCTACTCGAGGACGAGCAGGAATTAAGCTTGGGGATGCCTGATACATCTCCAACGTATCTATAATTTTTGTTTGCTCCATGCTATATTATCTACTGTTTTGGACTACCATGGGCTTTATTTTCCACTTCTATATTATTTTTGGGACTAACCTATTAACCGGAGGCTCAGCCCAGAATTGCTGTTTTTTTGCCTATTTTAGTGTTTCGGATAAACAGAATATCAAATGGAGTCCAAACGGAATAAAATCTTCGGGAATGTGATTTTCTCACCGAACGTGTTCCAGGAGACTTGAACCCTACTGCAAGGGATCAAAGAGGAGGTCACGAGGGTGGGGGGGCGCCCCCCCCCTAGGGCGCGCCCCCCTGCCTCGTGGGCCCCTCGCTGCTCCACCGACGTACGCCTTCCTCCTATATATACACACGTACCCCCGAACGATCAGAAGAGGATCCAAAAACCTAATTCCACCGCCGCAACTTTCGGTATCCACGATATCCCATCTCGGGGCCTGTTCCGGAGCTCCGCCGGAAGAGGGCCGTCATCACGGAGGGCTTCTACATCATCATAGCCTCTCCAATGAAGTGTGAGTAGTTTACCTCAGACCTTCAGGTCCATAGTTAGTAGCTAGATGGCTTCTTCTCTCTCTTTGAATCTCAATACAAAGTTCTCCCCCTCTCTTGTGGAGATCTATTTGATGTAATCTTCTTTTTGCAGTGTGTTTGTTGAGACCGATGAATTGTGGGTTTATGATCAAGTCTATCTATGAATATTATTTGAATCTTCTCTGAATTCTTTTATGTATGATTGGTTATCTTTGCAAGTCTCTTCGAGTTATCCGTTTGGTTTGGCCAACTAGATTGGTAGTTCTTGCCATGGGAGAAGTGCTTAGCTTTGGGTTCAATCTTGTGGTGTCCTTACCCAGTGACAGAAGGGGCAGCAAGGCACGTATTGTATCGTTGCCATCGAGGATAACAAGATGGGGTTTATTTCATATTGCATGAATTTATCTCTCTACATCATGTCATCTTGCTTAAGGCGTTACTCTGTTTTTAACTTAATACTCTAGATGCATGCTGGATAGCGGTCGATGAGTGGAGTAATAGTAGTAGATGCAGAATCGTTTCGATCTACTTGTCACGGACGTGATGCCTATATACATGATCATGCCTAGATATTCTCATAACTATGCTCAATTCTGTCAATTGCTCAACAGTAATTTGTTCACCCACCGTAGAATACTTATGCTCTTGAGAGAAGCCACTAGTGAAACCTATGGCCCCCGGGTCTATTCTCATCATATCAATATCCATCACTTTAATATTGTTTTGCCTTTTTACTTTGCCTTTACTTTTTACTTTGCATCTTTATACCAAAAATATCAAAAATATTATATCTATCAGATCTCACTCTCGTAAGTGACCGTGAAGGGCTTGACAACCCCTAATCGCGTTGGTTGCGAGTAGCTATCGCTTTGTGCAGGTACGAGGGACTTTAGCGTGGGCTCCTACTGGATTGATACCTTGGTTCTCAAAAACTGGGGGAAATACTTACGCTACTCTGCTGCATCATCCCTTCCTCTTCGGGGAAAACCAACGCAAGCTCAAGAGGTAGCAGTCCGCATTCTCGACCAAGCTGAACGCCGCACACGTCAGAAAGCGATCAAGTTCCTCAAAGTCCAGTGGTCGCATCACTCTAAAGAAGAAGCCACATGCGAACGAGAGGACCGCCTGCATGATGAATACCTCGTACTGTTTCCCTCTACCTCCTAAAATCTCGGGATGAGATTTCTTGTAGTGGAGGAGTTTTGTAACGCACGGATAATTCAGCTACAGTAAAACTCTGTTAATGATGCCACATCACCTTTGTTACTGTTGCTAATCTCTCGTTAGATCAAAACCGATTCGAAAATCAATTCAAATACGGCAAACAACAAAAGTTTTCAACAGCATGTACCAGCCAACTACACCTGCTCCAAGGCAGACCTATGCTGCACCTCGTCTGCCTCCTCCACCATCTAGGCAGCCAAAGCTTCTAGCTCCACCACTCCAAGCTCCTGTTCCCACTCCAAATAATGGTCTCTGCTACAAGTGTGGTCAACCAGGTCACCGTGCCAAAGACTGCCATCAGAATCAGAATCAACTGGCCCTTCCCGCAGCTGGCCGTGGAAGCAACCAGCCTCACAACAACAATGCCAGGTCTTATGGTCGTGTTCATGCCAACCACGTTCATCTTAATGAAGCTCAAGACCAGCTTGCTACCGTGATGGGTACACTCCTCATAAATTCAGTACCAGCATCAGTTTTATTTGATATGGATCATACGAGTACACCGTCATGTCATTCGGCTAAACGAATGCACCAGCCACCTTCTCTTGCCTGATGAACTATATATTCATGGATTACCTTGACAAGTTCGTAGTGGTTTATCTGGATGATATCCTGGTATTTTCCAGGAAAAAGGAAGAACATGTTGAACATCTTCATCTTGTGCTGGAAAAGCTTTGAGAGCATCAACTCTATGCTAAGTAATCCAAGTGTGAATTCTGGCTTCCCGAAGTAACCTATCTTGGGCATGTCATCTCCAAGGATGGTATTGCCGTCAACCCTGAACGAGTCTAGGCTATTCTTGATTGGACTCCTCCAAAGAATGTCAAGCAAGTCCGAAGTTTTCTCGGTCTCGCCAGCTATTGCCGTCGATTCGTCGAGAACTTCTCCAAGATCGCCAGGCCTCTGACTAACCTGTTGCATAAGGGTGTCAAGTTCCAATGGACAGACAAGTGTTAGTAAAGTTTCCATGTGCTCAAAGACAAGTTGACTTCTGCCCCAGTGCTTGCTCCACCTTATACTAAGAAGGACTTCATCATTTACTGCGACGCTTCCCATCAAGGATTAGGCTGTGTCCTAATGCAAGAGCGCAGAGTGATTTCTTATGCCTCTCGTCAACTCCGGCCTCATGAAGAAAACTACCCAGTTCATGACCTCGAGCTTGCTGCTGTCATTCATGCTCTGAAGAAGTGGCGACATTACCTTCTCGGTAATCGTTGTGAGATCTTCACCGACCACCAAAGTCCGAAGTATCTGTTTACTCAGCCAGACCTAAACCTCCATTAGTAGAGATGGATGGAGACTATTGCAGTCTTTAACGTGGGTATAGGAGGCTAATGTAATGGCCGATGCCTTGAGCCGCAAGTCTTACTACAATCACCTCCAGGTTCACAAAGTTCAGTCCTCGCTTGTTGAAGAATTCAGAAAGCTGAACCTCCATATTGTTTCTCCTGGTGCACTCACTGCCCCTCCTCCAGAGAGCCGCAATATGAACCTCCACGTTGTTACCCAGGGTTCTCTCAATACCCTGGTTGCTATACCAGATCTCGTGAACAGTGTCAAAACGATACAAAAGTATGACTCTCAAGCCCACAAGATTAAGTGCTACATCGCCGAAGGCAAGCCCTCATTCTTCACTATTGCTGATGATGGCACCTTGTACTTCAAGGGCCGCCTAGTGGTGCCATGTTCAGAGGAAAGCCAGGATAT
This sequence comes from Triticum urartu, assembly GCF_003073215.2. Classification (NCBI taxonomy): domain Eukaryota; kingdom Viridiplantae; phylum Streptophyta; class Magnoliopsida; order Poales; family Poaceae; genus Triticum; species Triticum urartu. The sequence continues at coordinate 93,838,074 of NC_053023.1, read as the reverse complement.
GACACAGGAGGTTATGAAAGAAGCTCATGATACGCCTTTGTCTATTCATCCCGGTAGTACAAAGATGTACCAGGACATTCGTCAGAGATTCTAGTGGTCTAATATGAAGCAAGACATTGCTCGTTATGTTGCTGAGTGTGACGTTTGCCGCCGTATCAAAGCAGAGCATCAAAGGCCTGCTGGAACTCTGCAACCTATCACTATTCCTGAATGGAAATGGGACCATGTTGAGATGGACTTCATCACTGGGTTTCCCAAATCGCAGAAAGGTAATGATGCTATTCTTGTCGTCATTAACCGGCTTCCTAAAGTTATACATTTTGTGGTGGTCAAAGAAACAATCACTGCTAGTCAGCTTGCAACTCTCTACATGTCCAGAATTGTTTCACTTCACGGTATTCCACTGGTTATCAGTTTAGACCATCGCAGCTTGTTCACTTCAAGATTCTGGGCAAGTTTCCAAGAAGCTATGGGAACTCATTTGTCGTTCAGTACTCCGTTTCATCCTTAGTCGCAAAGGACAAGTTGAACGTGTCAACCAAGTTCTCGAAGGCATGCTTCGAGCTTGTGTAATTTCCTTTGGCAAGAAATGGGAGGAATCTCTTCCGTATGTCGAGTTCTCTTATAATAATAGCTATCAAGCCAGTCTGAAGATGGCCCCCTTTGATGTGTTATATGGACGTAAGTGTCGAACTCCTCTAAACTGGTCAAAAACTGGGGAACGTCCACTCTTCAGTCTGGATATTGTCCAATAGGCCAAGGAACAAGTCGGCATTTTTCGCGAGAATCTCAAGACTGCTCAGTCACGTCAGAAAAATCAGTATGACCGTCATCACAAAGACATGGTCTATCATCCTGGCGAAAAGGCTTATCTTCGAGTTACACCAATGAAGGGTGCTCACCGCTTCGGGATCAAGGGCAAGCTAGCTCCTCGCTATATCGATCCCTGCACTATTCTCGAAAGGCGTGGAAAAGTGGCATACCAACTGGAGCTTCAGTCGAACCTTTCTCAGGTTCATGTTGTGTTCAACGTGTCACAACTCCGCTGTTGCTTCAAGGACCCAATCCGGCAGTGGATCATGAAGTGCTCGAATTGCCACAGGACCTCTCCTATAAAGAGCATACGGTCCGCATGCTCGACCAAGCTGAACGCCGCACATGTCGGAAAGCGATCAAGTTCCTCAAAGTCCAGTGGTTGCATCACTCTGAAGAAGATGCCACATGGGAACGCAAGGACCGCCTGCGTGATGAATACCCCGCATTGTTTCCCTCTACCTCCTAAAATCTCGGGATGAGATTTCTTGTAGTGGAGGAGTTTTGTAACGCTCGGATAATTAAGCTACAGTAAAACTCTGTTAATGATGCCACGTCACCTCTGTTACTCTTGCTAATCTCTCGTTAGATCAAAACTGATTCGAAAATCAATTCAAAATATGGCAAACAACAAAAGTTTTCAAACATTGAAACAAAAATGTTCGGTGGGTGCCAAATATTGCACTGGTAATTATTTTGGAGAAAACTAATTTTTAGAAAAAGCCTAAATATTTTAAATTGAATTAAAACAGAAAAGAAAATAAATAAAAGGAAAAAGACTAAACAAAATCAAAAGAAAAGAAAAACAAGAAAAGCCCCCCCCCCATTGGGCTCTGGCCCAGCAGGCCACCGGCCCAACTGGGCAAAGGCCCAACCGGCCAAGCCCACCCCCACTCCCCTTATCACCTCTCCACCAGAAAACCCTAACCAACACCCACCCCACTCGCTCCACTCCTCTCTCCCCCAATCCGATCTGGATCAGGCACGAACTGCCCCCGCCGGTCGACGCCCTCACCGGAGCCGCCGTCGCTGGACCCCCCCCCCCTCGCCGGACTTCCTCCCCGTCGCCCGGCCGTCCCCGTCTCCCACCACAACCCCCGCTGCCCTGTGCCCTGCGACCCCTTGTGAGCCCCCCTCCTTCTCCTCTTCCCGCACCACCGTGCGCCCGCGACCGCAGTCCCCGTTCGCGTGCGCCGTCCGCCCCCGCCTCTTCTCCCATGGCCCCAGAATGTTTTAAAAAACAGAATTAAAAAAAATAATTAATTATATTAATTAAAAAATTAATTAACTGAACTAATCCTGATTAGATTAGCCTCATTATTTAATTAACCTGACTAATCTGTTATTTAAACTAATTAAATTGGTTAATTAGTAATCAGAGTATGACAGTGGGACCCACACGTCAGTTTGACCGGTCAACACCCCGTTGACTGTTGACATACTGATGACGTCAGCAAACACTATTCTGGATAATGTTGATTTATAATAATTAAATAAATCCTAAAAATGAATTAAATCTTTTAAAATTAATATAAAATAAACCATAGCTCGGATGGAAAAACTTTGTACATGAAAGTTGCTCAGAACGACGAGACGAATCCGAATACGCAACCCGCTCGTCCGCCACGCATCCCTAGCATAGTGAAGACGCAAATTTCCCCCTCCGACTCATCTATCCGAAAACGCAAAACACCGGGGATATTTTCCCGGATGTTTCCCCCATTCACCGGTATCACCTCATACTACGTTAGGGCACACCTAGCACCGTTACCAGTCATGTCGTGCATCGATATGCATCTGTTTGCATCGTATTCATTGTTTCTTCCCCCTCTTCTCGTGGGTAGACTACGAGACCGACGCCACTGCTGGTGCCCCGGTCAACTACGCTGTTGACGACACCTACTTGCCAGAGCATCCAGGCAACCCCCCCCTTGATCACCAGATATCGCCTATTCTTCTCTCTAGTGCTTGCATTAGAGTAGTGTACCATGTTACAGCTTTCCGTTAATCCTATTCTGATGCATAGCCTATCCTTGCTACTATTGTTGTTACCTTACCTGCAATCCTAAATGCTTAGTATAGGATGCTAGTATTCCATCAGTGGACCTACATTCTTGTCCGTCTACCATGTTATACTATCGGTCCATGGTCACTCGGGAGGTGATCACGGGTATATATTTATACATAATATATGATACTTGTGCTGACTAAACACGGGTCATCTCATAGAGTACCCGCAAGTGATTCATGGATTGGTTCTGAAAGGACGTTTGTCCCGACGGCCCTCTGAGTGAACCTTTGCGGCGGAGCGACAGGGCAGGTTGAGACCACCTAGGAGAGAGGTGGGACTGGCCCTGGTTGGCGTCCGCGGTTAATTCAATTAACACGCTTGACAAGATCTGGGTATTTGATCTGAGTCTGGCCATTGGCCTATACGCACTAACCAACTACGCGGGAACAGTTATGGGCACTCGACATTGTGGTATCAGCCGAAGCCTTCATGACGTCAGCGACTGAGCGGAGCACGCTGGATTGGACCATAAGCCTGCTCTTGTATTAAGGGGGCTAGGTCTGCTTCCGGCCGCCCACGCAACGTGCAGGTGTGCAATGGGCGATGGGCCCAGACCCCTGCGCCATAGGATTTAGACCAGCGTGCTGACCTCTCTGTTGTGCCTAGGTAGGGCTGCAACGTGTTGATCTTCTGAGGCCGGGCATGACCTAGGAAAGTGTGTCCGGCCAAAGGGGATCGAGCGTGTTGGGAAATGTGGTGCACCCCTGCAGGGAAGTTTATCTATTTGAATAGTCGTGTCCCTCGGTAAAAGGACAGCCCAGAGTTGTACCTTGACCTTATGACAACTAGAACCGGATACTTAATAAAACACACCCTTCCAAGTGCAAGATATAACCGGTGATCGCTCTCTCACAGGGCGACGAGGGGAGGATCATCGGGTAGGATTATGCTATGCGATGATACTTGGTGAACTTACCATCTACTCTCTTCTACATGCTGCAAGATGGAGGATGCCAGAAGCGTAGTATTCGACAGGACTAGCTATCCCCCTCTTATTCTGGCATTCTGCAGTTCAGTCCACATATACTACCCCTTTCATTTGATACCAATGCATATGTAGTGTAGCTCCTTGCTTGCGAGTACTTTGGATGAGTACTCACGGTTGCTTTGCTCCCCCCTTTTTCCCCTTTCTATACCCGATTTTTGCAACCATACGATGGAGTCCAGGAGCCAGACGCCACCGTCGACGACGACTCCTACTACACTGGAGGTGCCTACTACTACATGCAAGCCACTGTCGATGACCAGGAGTAGTTCAGGAGGATCCCAGGCAGGAGGCATGTGCCTCTTTCGATATGTATCCCAGTTTGTGCTAGCCTTCTTAAGGAAAACTTGTTTAACTTATGTATATACTCAGATATTGTTGCTTCCGCTGACTCGTCTATGATCGAGCTCTTGTATTCGAGCCCTCGAGGCCCCTGGCTTGTAATATGATGCTTGCATGACTTATTTTATTTGTAGAGTTGTGTTGTGATATCTTCCCGTGAGTCCCTAATCTTGATTGTACACGTTTGCGTGTATGATTAGTGTATGATTGAATCGGGGGCGTCACAGACGAAAACTCGCAAAGCAACGCCCAAATGATTTGTACACCTTCTTTGCTAGGTTGATCGTCATGGGAGTATCATAGCTAGTATCAGGCATGCCAACTAGGCAATTTTTATGGTTTATCATAGAATTAAATGAGGGAATAGATGGTTATGTATCATATCATGATACTGTTGGGGAACACAGTAATTTCAAAAAAAATCCTACGCATGCGCATGATCATGGTGATGCATAGCAACGAGAGGGGAGAGTGTTTTCCATGTACCCTCGTCGACCGTAAGCAGAAGCGTTATGACAACGCAGTGGATGTAGTCGTACGTCTTCACGATGGACCAATCCTAGTACCGAAAGTACGGCACCTCTGTGATCTGCACACGTTCAGCTTAGTGACGTCCCATGAACTCACGATCAGCAGAGTGTCGAGGGAGAGCTTCGTCAGCATGACGGCGTGATGACGGTGATGATGATGCTACCGGAATAGGGCTTCGCCTAAGCACCGCTACGATATGACCAAGGTGGATTATGGTGGAGGGGGCACCGCACACGGCTAAGGGATCAATGATCAACTTGTGTGTCCATGGGGTGCCCCCATCCCCCGTATATAAAGGAGTGGAGGATGGGGAGGGCCGGCCCTCTACTATGGCGCGCCCTGGGGAGTCCTACTCCCACCGGGAGTAGGACCCCCCCTTACAAGTAGTAGGAGTAGGAGAAAAGGAAGGGGAAGAGAGAAGAGAAGGAAGGAGGGGGCGCCGCCCCTCCCCCTAGTCCAATTCGGACTAGGCCTTGGGGGGGCTGCCCTAGGCAGCCCCTCTCTCTCCCCTAAAGCTCAATAAGGCCCATATACTCCCCGACGAATTCACGTAACTCTCCGGTACTCCGATAAATACCGGAACCACTCAGAACCTTTCCGATGTCTGAATATAGCCTTCCAATATATTGATCATTACGTCTCGAACATTTATAGACTCCTCGTCATGTCCCTGATCTCATCCGGGACTCCGAACAACCTTCGGTACATCAAAACACATAAACTCATAATACCGATCGTCACTGAACGTTAAGCGTCCGGACCCTACAGGTTCGAGAACTATGTAGACATGACCGAGACTCATTTCCGTTCAAATAACCAATAGCGGAACCTGGATGCGCATATTGGCTCCTACTTATTCTACGAAGATCTTTATCCGTCAAACCGCATAACAACACATGTTGTTCCCCTTGTCATCGGTATGTTACTTGCCCGAGATTCGATCGTCGGTATCTCAATACCTAGTTCAATCTCGTTACCGGCAAGTCTCTTTACTCATTCTGTAATGCATCATCCCTCAACTAACTCATTGGTCACATTGCTTGCAAGGCTTATAGTGATGTGCAATATCGCGAGGGCCCAGAGATACCTCTCCGATAGACAGAGTGACAAATCCTAATCTCGATCTATGCCAACTCAACAAACACCACTGGAGACACAAATAGAGCATCTTTATAATCACCCAGATACGTTGTGACGTTTGATAGCACACAAGGTGTTCCTCCGGTATTCGGGAGTTGCATAATCTCATAGTCAGAGGAACATGTATAAGTCATGAAGAAAGCAGTAGCAATAAAACTGAACGATCATTATGCTAAGCTAACAGATAGGTCTTGTCCATCACATCATTCTCTAATGATGTGATCCCATTCATCAAATGACAACACATGTCCACGGCTAGGAAACTTAACCATCTTTGATTAACGAGCTAGTCAAGAAGAGGCATACTAGGGACACTCTGTTTGTCTATGTATTCACACATGTACTAAGTTTCCGGTTAATACAATTCTAGCATGAATAATAAACATTTATCTTGATATAAGGAAATATAAATAACAACTTTATTATTTCCTCTAGGGCATATTTCCTTCAGTCTCCAACTTGCACTAGAGTCAATAATCTAGTTCACATCGTCATGTGATTTAACACCAATAGTTCACATCTTTATGTGATTAGTTCACATCTCCATGTGACTAACACCCAAAGGGTTTACTAGAGTCAATAATCTAGTTCACATTGCTATGTGATTAACACCCAAAGAGTGATCATGTTTAGCTTATGAGAGAAATTTAGTCAACGGGTCTGCCACATTCAGAGCCGTATGTATTTTGCAAATTTCTATGTCTAGAATGCTTTGCACAGAGCTAATCTAGCTAATTGCTCCCACTTTCAATATGTATCTAGATTGAGACTTAGAGTCATCCAGATCGGTGTCAAAGCTTGCATCGACGTAACTCTTTATGACAAACTCTTTGTCACCTCCATAACCGAGAAACATTTCCTTATTCCACTCAGGATATTTTTGACCGTTGTCCAGTGATCCACTCCTGGATCACTATTGTACCCTCTTGCCAAACTTATGGTGAGGTACACAATAGGTCTGGTACATATCATAGCATACTTTGTAGAACCTATGACTGAAACATAGGGAATGACTTTCCATTCTCTTTCTATTTTCTGTCATGGTAGGGTTTTGAGTCTTTACTAGACTTCACACCTTGCAACACAGGCAAGAACTCCTTCTTTGACTATTCCATTTTGAACTAATTCAAAATCTTGTCAAGGTATGTACTCATTGAAAATATGTCAAGCGTCTTGATCTATCTCTACAGATCTTGATGCTCAATATGTAAGTAGCTTCACCGAGGTCTTTCTTTGAAAAACTCCTTTCAAACATTCCTTTATGATTTCCAGAAAATTCTACATTATTTCCGATCAACAATATGTCATTCACATATACTTATCAGAAATGATGTAGTGCTCCCACTCACTTTCTTGTAAATACAGGCTTCACCGCAAGTCTGTATAAAACCATATGCTTTGATCACTTTATCATGGCATATATTCCAACTCCGAAATGCTTGCACCAGTCCATAGATGGATCACTAGAGCTTGCTCACTTTGTTAGCCCCTTTAGGATCAACAAAACCTTCTGGTTGCATCATACACAACTCTTCTTTAAGAAATCCATTAAGGAATGCAGTTTTGACATCCATTTGCTAGATTTCATAGGATGCGGCAACTGCTAACATGATTCGGACAGACTTTTAAGCATCGATATGAGTGAGAAAATCTCATCGTAGTCAACACCTTGAACTTGTCGAAAACATTTTGTGACAATTCGAGCTTTGTAGATAGTAACACTACTATCAGCATCCGTCTTCCTCTTGAAGATCCATTTATTCTCAATGACTCACCGATCATCGGGCAAGTCAATCAAAGTCCATACTTTGTCCTCATACATGGATCCCATCTCAGATTTCATGGCCTCAAGCCATTTTGCAGAATCTGGGCTCATCATCGTTTCCTCATAGTTCGTAGGTTCGTCATGGTCTAGTAACATGACTTATAGAACAGGATTATCGTACCACTCTGGTGCGGACCGTACTCTGGTTGACCTATGAGGTTTGGTAATAACTTGATCTGAAGTTTGATCATCATCATCATTAGCTTCCTCATTGATTGGTGTAGGAATCACTGGAACTGATTTCTGTGATGAACTACTTTCCAATTCGGGAGAAGGTACAATTACCTCATCAAGTTCTACTTTCCTCCCACTCACTTCTTTCGAGAGAAACTCCTTCTCTAGAAAGGATCCATTCTTAGCAACAAAATATCTTGCCTTCGGATCTGTGATAGAAGGTATACCCAACAGGTTCTTTTGGGTATCCTATGAAGACGCACTACTCCGATTTGGGTTCGAGCTTATCAATTTGAAACTTTTTCACATAAGCATCACAACCCAAACTTTAAGAAACGACAGCTTTGGTTTCTTGCCAAACCATAGTTCATACGGTGTCATATCAATGGATTTAGATGGTGCCCTATTTAACGTGAATGCAGTTGTCTCTAATGCATAACCCCAAAACGATACTGGTAAATCGGTAAGAGACATCATAGATCGCACCATATCCAATAAAGTACGATTACAACGTTCGGATACACCATTATGCTATGGTGTTCTAGGTGGCGTGAGTTGTGAAACTATTCCATATTGTTTCAAATTAATACCAAACTCGTAACTCGAATATTCATCTCCGCAATCAGATCGTAGAAACTTTATTTTCTTGTTACGATGATTTTCCACTTCACTCTGAAATTCTTTGAACTTTTCAAATGTTTTAGAGTTATGTTTCATCAAGTAGATATACCCATATCTGCTCAAATCATCTGTGAAGGTCGGAAAATAATGATACCCGCCGCAAGCCTCAACACTTATCGGATCGCATACATCAGTATGTATTATTTCCAATAAGTCAGTTGCTCGCTCCATCGTTCCGGAGAACGGAGTCTTAGTCATCTTTCCCATGAGGCATGGTTCGCAAGCATCAAGTAATTCATAATGAAGTGATTCCAGAAGTCCATCAGCATGGAGTTTCTTCATGGGCTTTACACCAATATGACCTAAACGGCAGTGCCACATATAATTTGCACTATCATTATTAACTTTGCATCTTTTGGCTTCAATATTATGAATATGTGTATCACTACGATCGAGATTCAACAAACCATTTATATTGAGTGTATGACCATAGAAGGTTTTATTCATGTACATAGAACAACAATTATTCTTTATCTTAAATGAATAATCGTATTGCAATAAACATGATCCAATCATATTTATGCTCAACGCAAACACCAAATAACATTTATTTTAGGTTCAACACTAATCCCGAAGGTAAAGGGAGTGTGCAATGGTGATCTTATCAACCTTGGAATCACTTCCAACTCTCATCATCATCTCACCCTTAACTAGTCTCTGTTTATTTTAAAACTCCCGTTTCGAGTTACTACTCTTAGCAACTGAACCAGTATAAAACACTGATGGGTTGCTATAAACACTAGTAAAGTACACATCAATAACATGTATATCAAATATACCTTTGTTCACTTTGCCATCCATCTTATCCGCCAAGTATCTAGGGAAGTTCCACTTCAAGTGACCATTTCCTTTTGCAGTAGAAGCACTCAGTTCCAGGCTTGGGTCTAGCTTTGAGCTTCTTCATGGGAGTAGCAACTTGCTTGCTATTCTTCCTTTAAGTTCCTCTTTATTTCCGTTTGCCCTTTTTCTTAAAACTAGTGGTCTTGTTAACCATCAACACTTGATGCTATTTCTTGATTTCTACCTTCGCCGATTTCAGCATCGCGAAGAGCTTGGGAATTACTTTCTTTATCCCTTGCATATTATAGTTCATCACTAAGTTCTAGTAACTTGGTGATAGTGACTAGAGAACTTTGTCAATTACTATCTTATCTGGAAGATTAAATCCCACTTGATTCAAGCAATTGTAGTACCTAGACAATCTGAGCACATGCTCACTAGTTGAGATATTCTCCTCCATCTTGTAGGCAAAGTACTGTTAGAGGTCTTCTACCTCTTGACTCGGGCATGAGTATGAAATACCAATTTCAACTCTTAGAACATCTTATATGCTCTATGGAGTTCAAAACGTTTTTGAAGTCCCGATTCTAAGCCATAAAGCATGGTGCACTAAACTATCAAGTAGTCATCATACCGGGCTTTACCAAACGTTCATAATGTCTGTATCTGCTCCTGCAATAGGTCCGTCACCTAGCGGTGCATCAAGGACATAATTCTTCTGTGCAGCAATGAGGATAATCCTCAAATTACGGACCTTGTTGGGGATATCTCTATTAGGTATGACCCGCCTAGGAGGGGCCGGGTTATACCTATGGCGATTCATGAAGCCCAAGACAGCTCTGGAAGATGGCGGTTCAGTTAAGGGCCCAAGACCCAAAGGTGACTCAAGGCCTGTAGAGATAAACCGCCATGTGTATATAACTTGTATTGTAAGGCAGGAATAGTTAGAGACAGAGCCAGACACTATTTATGAGCCGGCCGGGATTCTATGAGCCGCCGGGTGTCAGCCTCTGTATATAAAGGGACGACCCGGCGGCGGTTCAGGACAAGAAACAAGAGATCGAGAGCCAGGTTAAGCGTATTCGCTCCCTGGTCATCGAAACCCTAGCAATACCACCTCAAGCTGGATAAGGCCTTTACCTTCACCGCAAGGGACCGAACCAGTATAAATTCCTAGTGTCCTTTGTCCCGTTTAACCCCTTTAAGCTTCCTAGTTGCGATGGCTCCACGATTAAGTCCTTTCACTAGGACATCTGCCGTGACTATTCCACGACAGTTGGCGCCCACCGTGGGGCCTGTGCACGATGGATTTGAGTTCTTTAGTGGTAGCTTCGAAGGGCTCAAGGGATGCGTTGTGGGCCGGATGACCAAGAGTCGTTGCGGCAAGCTCTACATCGACGACACGGGCTGGGGCCCCGACGCCAGTTCAATTGAGTATAGGTACCGGGTCCCCTTCGGCGGAATCCACGTCTTCATCGGCCAGATTGGCGAGCTGAGCCCTGAGCCAGACATCTGCACCAACATCGTCGAGATGGCTCAGCGTGCGAGACCCGCCCGGACTCAGCCCACCATGAAGCATGCCTTTGTGGGATGCATCCATGGAGGAGAATTTTCTGAAGGATCTGTGTCTAGCGGTGAGACAGCCGTCTGCTCTAATGGTGAGTCGTCCACATGTGAGACAAATTCATTGTATCAATTGCAAGACGGTGGACTTGGGGGTTGTTCCGATGGCAGCAGTATTCCGGACCCCTTTGAGCCACGAAGCAGGGCAGGGATCTTCATGACTGGCATGCAACTGATGACCCACAAGTGTAGGGGATCTATCGTAGCTTTTCGATAAGTAAGATTGTTGAACCCAACGAGGAGTAGAAGGAAATGATAAGCAGTTTTCAGTAAGGTATTCTCTGCAAGCACTGGAATTATCGGTAACAGATAGTTTTGTGATATGGTAATTTGTAACAAGTAGCAAGTAATAAAAGTAAATAAGGTATAGCAAGATGGCCAAATCCTTTTTGTAGCAAAGGACAAGCCCAGACAAACTCTTATATGAAGTAAAGCGCTCCCGAGGACACATGGGAATTATCGTCAGGCTAGTTTTCATCATGTTCATATGATTCACGTTCGGTACTTTGATAATTTGATATGTGGGTGGAACGGTGCTTGGGTACTGTCCTTACTTGGACAAGCATCCCACTTATGATTAACACCCATTGCAAGCATCCACAACTACAACATAAGTACTAAGGTAAACCTAATCATAGCATGAAACATATGGATCCAAATCAGCCCCTTACGAAGCAACGCATAAACTAGGGCTTAAGCTTCTGTCACTCTAGCAACCCATCATCTACTTATTACTTCCCAATGCCTCCCTCTAGGCCCAAACAATGGTGAAGTGTCATGTAGTCGACGTTCACATGACACCACTAGAGGGATGACAAGATACATCTCATCAAAATATCGAACAAATACCAAATTCACATGACTACTTATAGCAAGACTTCTCCCATGTCCTCAGGAACAAACGTAACTACTCACAAAGCATATTCATGTTCATAATCAGCAGGGTATTAATATGCATAATGGATCTGAACATATGATCTTCCACCAAATAAACCAACTAGCATCAACTACAAGGAGTAATCAACACTACTAGCAACCCACAGGTACCAATCTGAGGTTTGGATACAAGAGATGAACTACGGTTTGAGATGAGATGGTGCTGGTGAAGATGATGATGGAGATTGACCCCCTACCGATGAGAGGATCGTTGGTGATGACGATGGTGATGATTTCCCCCTCCCGGAGGGATGTTTCCCCGGTAGAACAGCTCCGCCGGAGCCCTAGATTGGTTCCGCCAAGGTTCCGCCTCGTGGCGGCGGAGTTTCGTTCCGTGAGCTTTCTTGTTATTTTTCCTCGGACGAAATACCTCATATAGGAGAAGATGGGCATCGGAGGGCCACCAGGGGGCCCATGAGGCAGGGGGCGCGCCCAGGGGGGTAGGGCGCCCCCCCACTCTCGTGGCCAGGGTGTGGCCCCCCTCTGGAACTTCTTTCACCCAATATTTTTTATATATTCTGAAACATGCTCCCGTGAAGTTTTAGGACTTTTGCATATGTGCAGAATAGGTCTCTAATATTTGCTCCTTTTCCAGCCCAGAATCCCAGCTGCTAGCATTCTCCCTCTTCATGTAAACCTTGTAAAATAAGAGAGAATGGGTATAAGTATTGTGGCATAATGTGTAATAACATCCCATAATGCAATAAATATCAATATAAAAGCATGATTCAAAATGGACGTATCAACACCCCCAAGCTTAGACCTCGCTTGTCCTCAAGCGAAAGCCGAAATCAAAAAATATGTCCACGTGTTTGGAGATAGAGGTGTCGATAAAAAATAAAATACGGACATGAGGGCATCATGATCATTCTTAGAGCAGCAACATATATATATATATATTCTCATATGATCTCTTATGCTAATGTAACAATTCAATCACAATTTCAAGTATGAATCATAAACTTCATTGAGAACCAACAAACTCTAATATCAGTCATTGAGGCAATTGCAATTTATCATAACATAGGAAAGAGTTAATATAAGAGCTTTTCAGCAAGTCCACATACTCAACTATCATTTAGTCTTTCACAATTGCTAACACTCACACAATATTTATGGGTATGAAGTTTTAATCGGACACAGAGAAAGATAGGGGCTTATAGTTTTGCCTCCCAACATTTTACCTCAAGGGTAATGTCAACAATAATAGTTCATGAAAACTCACATCCAATTAGCTATATATATCAGGATCTTTCCAACACATTGTGCTTGCCAAAGGATAAATTGTAAAAAGGAAAGGTGAATATCACCATGACTCTTTGCATGAAGTATAAGACAAGAATAAAAGATAGGCCCTTCTCGGAGGGAAGCAGAGGTTGTCATGCACTTTTATGTTTGGATGCACAAAATCTTAATGCAAAAGAACGTCACTTTATATTGCCACTTGTGACGTGGACCTCTATTATGCATTCCGTCGCTTTTATTTCTTCCACATCACAAGATCATATCAAGCTTATTTTCTTCACACCAATAAGTCATACATATTTAGAGAGAAAATGTTATTGCTTGCACCAATGAAAACTTACTTGAAGGATCTTACTCAATCCATAGGTAGATATGGTGGACTCTCACGGCAAAACTGGGTTTAGGGATATTTGGAAGCACAAGTAGTATCTCTACTTGGTGCAAAGAAATTGGCTAGCATGAGAGGGAAAGGCAAGCTCAACATGTTGGATGATTCATGACAATATAATTTATCTTAGATGTAAGAAAACATAACCCATTACGTTGTCTTCCTTGTCCAACGTCAACTCTTTAGCATGTCATATTTTAATGAGTGCTCACAACTATAAAAGATGTCCAAGATAGTATGTTTATATGTGAACCTCTCTTTCTTTATTACTTCCTATTAATTGCAACGATGACCAAAACTATGTTTATCAACTCTCAACAACTTTTATTCATCATACTCTTTACATGTGAGCTCATTACTCTCCATAAGATCCATATGATCTCTTTATTTCTTTTATTTTATTCCCTCAAGATCATAGCAAAATAATCAAGCCCTTGACTCAACACTAATCTTTATTATATATAACTCACAGACTCGATTACATAAGAAGATCATAAAGCAAAACACACAACTAGATCATACTAAAACTTTATTATACTAGATCAAGATATTATCAAAAGGATCGAACTAAGGAAAACGGTAAAGATAAAAGTGATCGTGATACGATACAGGGGCACTCCCCCAAGCTTGGAAGTTGCCAAGGGGAGTGCCCATACCCATGCTCAGCTCTTTTTTGTTGATAAAGAAGATGATGGTTTTGTTGTGGCGTAGGCTTCTTCCTTAATTTGCACTTGAGGACAGAATTTTGATCCCTCAGGTCATCGATCTCCTACTCCAGGCTTAGTATCTTTTTGCATAATTCCTGCTTCTTTTCCTGCAAGAGACGAAAAGGGATAAACTTAGGTTTCTTTTCTCTATCCGGGAGGCTTGACTTTTTGAACTCCACATGCATGTCCCCAGGTTGGGGTAATGGGACTTCATCTTCATCTGAGCTCGTCTCCTCCTTTCCCCTAGGTTCATAGTCCTCTTCTTCTTCCGTAGTCCAACCACAATGCTCCGCATCCCCATAGACCTTAGGGTCTACAAGGTAATCAGCCACATAACTTTCTCCTTCTGAATCCTGGGACGACATGTTGCTCAAATCTGCAGCAGGACAGCTCGAAACAAAGACAGGAAATATTTGCGTGATATGGTGGTCAAAACCTTCGGGGGATTATATAATGAATTTTTACCGACTAAAAGATGTATCGTGCAAGAAAACGGAGTCCAGAGAGTGCACGAGGTGCCCACGAGGCAGGGGGCACGCCCAGGCGGTAGGGCGCGCCCTCCACCCTCGTGGAAGCCTCGTATCCTTTCCGGTCTACTTCTTATTTTTCCTATTTTCTTAAATATTCCAAAACGGAGAAAATTGCCATTAGAATTGTTTTGGAGTCGGTTTACTTACCGTACCACATACCTATTCCTTTTCGGAGTCTGAAACATTCCGAAAGTGTCCCTTATGTATTCCTCTGGGTTACGGTTTCAATAACATTAGTTTCAACATTTATAGGGTTACCTGAAATATAATGTTTGATTCTTTGACCGTTCACCACCCTCGGATTTGTGCCTTCAAAGTTGTTGATTTTTATGGCAACGGAATGATAGACCTCCTCGATAACGTAAGGACCTTCCCATTTAGAGAGAAGTTTTCCTGCAAAAAATCTTAAATGAGAGTTGTATAGCAATACATAATCACCTACATTAAACTCACGCTTTTGTATCCTTTTGTAATGCCATCTTTTAACTTTTTCTTTAAATAGCTTGGCATTTTCATAAGCCTGGGTTCTCCATTGATCAAGTGAGCTAATGTCAAATAACCTCTTCTCACCGACAAGTTTGAAGTCATAGTTAAGCTCTTTAATGGCCCAATATGACTTATGTTCTAGTTCAAGAGGTAAGTGACATGCTTTACCATAAACCATTTTATATGGAGACATACCCATAGGATTTTTATATGCAGTTCTATAAGCCCATAATGCATCATCAAGTTTCTTGGACCAATTCTTTCTACATCTATTAACAGTCTTTTGCAAAATTAATTTGATCTCTCTATTGCTAAGTTCTACTTGACCACTAGATTGTGGACGATATGGAGATGCAATTCTATGATTAACATCATACTTAGCAAGCATTTTACAAAAGGCACCATGAATAAAATGTGAACCACCATCAGTCATTAAATATCTAGGGACTTCAAACCTTGGAAAAATAACTTCTTTAAGAATCTTAATAGAGGTGTTATGATCAGCACTACTGGTTGGAATAGCTTCTACCCACTTAGTAATGTAATCAATAGCAACTAAAATATGTGTATACCCATTAGAGGAAGGAAAAGGTCCCATCTAATCAAAGCCCCAAACATCAAATGGTTCAATAACAAGTGAATAATTCATAGGCATTTCTTGACATCTACTAATATTACCAATTCTTTGACATTTATCACAAGACAAGACAAGACAAACTTACGGGCATCCTTGAAGAGAGTAGGCCAATAAAAACCGAATTGCAATACCTTGTGTGCAGTTCTATCTCCAGCATGGTGTCCTCCATAAGCCTCGGAGTGACACTTTCGTAGGTTCTGTTCCTGTTCATGCTCAGGTACACAATGCCTAATAACACCATCTACTCCTTATTTATAAAGGTGTGGGTCATCCCAGAAGTAATGTCTTATATCATAGAAAAAATTTTTCTTTTGCTGGTATGTGAAACTAGGTGGTATAAATTTAGCAACAATGTAATTAGCATAATCAGCATACCATGGAGAAGTACGAGAAGCATTTATGACATTTAATTGTTCATCAGGAAAGCTATCATCAATAGGTAGTGGGTCATCAAGAACATTCTCTAACCTAGACAAGTTGTCCGCAACGGGATTCTCAGCTCCGTTTCTATCAATAATATGCAAATCAAATTCTTGTAGTAGGTTAGTCAGAGGCCGAGAAATTTTTGAGAAGTCCTTAATGAACCTCCTATAAAAACCGGCATGACCAAGGAAACTTATTATACCTTTAATGTCCTTGGGACACGACATCTTTTCAATAGCATCAACTTTAGCTTTGTCAACTTCAATACCTCTTTCAGAAATTTTATGTCCCAAGACAATACCTTCATTAACCATAAAGTGGCATTTTTTCCAATTCAAGACAAGGTTAGTTTCTTCACATCTCTGCAAAACTTGATCAAGGTTGCTCAAGCAATCATCAAAAGAGGGTCCATAAACAGAGAAATCATCCATGAAAACTTCACAGATCTTTTCACAAAAGTCAGAGAATATAGCCATCATGCATCTTTGAAAGGTAGCAGGTGCATTACATAAATCAAAAGGCATATGTCTATAAGCAAAGGTACCGAAAGGGCAAGTAAAAGTAGTCTTTTCTTGATCATCAGCTGACACGGATATTTGAGAGAAACCAGAGTAACCATCTAGAAAGCAAAAATGTGTATGTTTGGGTAATCTTTCTAGCATTTGATCAATAAAAGGCAAAGGGTAATGATCTTTTTAGTAGCTTTATTTAATTTGCGGAAATCAATTACCATCCTATAACCTGTAATAATTCTTTGCGGAATCAATTCATCTTTATCATTAGGAATGACAGTAATACCTCCCTTCTTAGGGACACAATGGACAGGACTTACCCACTGACTATCAGCAACGGGATAAATTATACCTGCCTCAAGGAGCTTTAATATTTCCTTTCTTACCACTTCTTTCATCTTATGATTTAGCCGTCATTGGTGATCAATAACTGGTTTGGCGTCTTTCTCCAAATTTATTTTGTGTTGACATAGAGTGGGACTAATGCCCTTAAGATCATCAAGAGTATATCCAATAGCAGCACGGTGCTTCTTCAGAGTTTTCAATAATCTCTCTTCTTCAAGCTCTGAAAGGTTAGCACTAATAATAACAGGATATATCTTCTTTTCATCAAGATAAGCATATTTAAGAGTATCAGGCAATGGTTTAAGCTCAAACACGGGATCACCCTTGGGTGGAGGAGAATCCCCTAGGATTTTAACAAGCAAGTTGTGTTTCGGAATAGGTCCCTGTTTAAAGAATACTTCATCTATTTCCCTTCTTTCATTCATAAACATATCATTTCCATGGTCTAGCAAATATTGTTCTAAAGGATCGGTAGGAGGCATGGCAATAGAAGAAAGACCAATAATTTCATCTTTATTAGGCAA
This sequence comes from Triticum urartu, assembly GCF_003073215.2. Lineage (NCBI taxonomy): Eukaryota > Viridiplantae > Streptophyta > Magnoliopsida > Poales > Poaceae > Triticum > Triticum urartu. The sequence continues at coordinate 93,820,376 of NC_053023.1, read as the reverse complement.
TTCTTTATCATGGGGTTGTCTATGAAATTTAGCAAAATTAAACTCATGAGACATATCCCCTAAACCAACAGAAACAATATCCTTATTGCAATCTATCTTAGCATTAACAGTATTCAAGAAGGGTCTACCAAAGATAATGGGACAAAATTCATCGTGTGGAGAGCCAAGAACAAGAAAATCAGTAGGATATTTAACTTTCCCACATAAGACATTAACATCTCCAACAATCCCAACTGGTGAAATAGTATCTCTATTGGCAAGCTTAATGGTAACATGAATCTCTTCTATCTCAGCAGGTGCAATATCATGCATAATTTCTTTGTATAAGGAATGAGGTATTGCACTTGCACTAGCACCCATATCACAAAAGCCATGGTAACAATGATCTCCTGTTTTAACAGAAATAACAGGCATACCTACAACAGGTCTATGTTTATTTTTAGCATCAGGTCTAGCAATTCTAGCAGCTTCATTGTAGAAGTAAATAACATGCCCATCAATATTATCGGCCAAGAGATCTTTAACCATAGAAATTTTAGGTTCAACTTTAATTTTCTCAGGGGTTTAGGTGTCTTAATATTACTTTTGTTAACCATATTTGAAGCTTTAGCATGATTCTTTATTCTAACAGGGAAGGGTGGTTTCTCAATATAAGCAGCAGGAACAACAGAATCATCATAAGTGATAGTCTTTTCTTCAACTTTAATAGGTGGAACTGCTTTACTGCAATGGGAAGATTATATTTAAACCACTTCTCCTTAGGGAGATCAACATGAGTAGCAAAGGATTCACAGAAAGAAGCTACTATCTCAGAGTCAAGTCCATATTTAGTGCTAAATTCAGGAAAAGCATCGGTATCCATAAAAGATTTAACACAATCAAATTTAGGTGTTATAACTGACTCCTTACCTTCGTCGAGGTCCCAATCTTCAGAGTTGCGTTTAGTTCTTTCCAATAAATCCCATTTGAATTCAATAGTCTTCATCATAAAAGATCCAGTACAAGAAGTATCGAGCATGGAGCGATTACTGAGAGAAACCCGAGCATAAATTTTTTGAATAATTATTTCTCTTGAGAGCTCATGATTGGGGCATGAATATAACATTGACTTAAGCCTCCCCCAAGATTGAGCGTCCTTCGCGAGGCCAAAAATTATATGTATAATTACGATCACGATGAACAAGATGCATAGGATAAAACTTCTGATGAAATTCCAATTTCAATCGCTTGTATTCCCATGATCCCATATCATCACATAGCCTATACCATGTCAATGCATCTCCCTTCAAATATAAAGGGAAGACCTTCTTCTTGATAACATCCTCAGGCATACCTGCAAGCTTAAATAATCCACAAACTTCATCCACATAGATTAAGTGTAAATTGGGATGCAATGTTCCATCTCCTGCAAAAGGATTAGCTAGCAGTTTCTCTATCATACCCGAAGGAATTTCAAAGTAAACATTTTTAGTAGGTTCAGTAGGTTGAGGAGCAACTCTTTGCTCTACTGGTCGGGGTGAAGATACCCCGAACAAGCCCCTCAAAGGATTATGTTCCATAGTAACAAGTGATAGTAAATTTCAGCACACTATATAAATTTTTCCTTACCAAATTCCACCTACCAAAGACGTTCACTCCCCGGCAACGGTGCCAGAAAAGAGTCTTGATGACCCACAAGTGTAGGGGATCTATCACAGCTTTTCGATAAGTAAGAGTGTCGAACCCAACGAGGAGCAGAAGGAAATGATAAGCAGTTTTTAGTAAGGTATTCTCTGCAAGCACTGAAATTATCGATAACTGATAGTTTTGTGATAAGATAATTTGTAACGAGTAGCAAGTAATAAAAGTAAATAAGGTGCAGAAAGATGGCCCAATCATTTTTGTAGCAAATGACTAGCCTGGACAAACTCTTATATGAAGTAAAGCGCTCCCGAGGACACATGGAAATTATCGTCAAGCTAGTTTTCATCACGTTCATATGATTCGCGTTCGGTACTTTGATAATTTGATATGTGGGTGGACCGGTGCTTGGGTATTGTCCTTACTTGGACAAGCATCCCACTTATGATTAACCCCCATTGCAAGCATCCACAACTACAACAGAAGTATTAAGGTAAACCTAACCATAACATGAAACATATGGATCCAAATCAGCCCCTTACGAAGCTACACATAAACTAGGGTTTAAGCTTCTGTCACTCTAGCAACCCATCATCTACTTATTACTTCCCAATGCCTCCCTCTAGGACAAAGCAATGGTGAAGTGTCATGTAGTCAACGTTCACATGACACCACTAGAGGGATGACAACATAAATCTCATCAAAATATCGAACGAATACCAAATTCACATGACTACTTATAGCAAGACTTCTCCCATGTCATCGGGAACAAATGTAACTACTCACAAAGTGTATTCATGTTCATAATCAGAGGGGAATTAATATGCATAATGGATCTGAACATATGATCTTCCACCAAATAAACCAACTAGCATCAACTACAAGGAGTAATCAACACTACTAGCAACCCACAGGTACCAATCTGAGGTTTGGATACAAAGATTGGATACAAGAGATGAACTATAGTTTGAGATGGATGGTGCTGGTGAAGATGTTGATGGAGATAGACCTCCTCCCGATGAGAGGATCATTGGTGATGACGATGGTGATGATTTCCCCCTCCCGGAGGGAAGTTTCCCTGGCAGAACAGCTCTATCGGAGCCCTAGATTCGTTCCGCCAAGGTTCCGCCTCGTGGCGGCGGAGTTTTGTCCCGTGAGCTTGCTTGTTATTTTTCCTCGGACAAAAGACCTCATATAGCAAAAGATGGGCATCGGAGGGCCACCAGGGGGCACACGAGGCAGGGGGCACGTCCAGGGGGTAGTGCGCGCCCCCCACCCTTCTGGCCAGGGTGTGGCCCCCCTCTAGAAATTCTTTCGCCCAATATTTTTTATATATTCTGAAACGTGCTCCCGTGAAGTTTTAGGACTTTTGGAGATTTGCAGAATAGGTCTCTAATATTTGCTCCTTTTCCAGCCCAGAATCCCAGCTGCCGGCATTCTCCCTCTTCATGTAAACCTTGTAAAATAAGAGGGAATAGGCATAAGTACTGTGGCATAATGTGTAATAATAGCCCATAATGCAATAAATATCGATATAAAAGCATGATGCAAAATGGACGTATCAGCAACCCGTTCAAAACTCTACGGCTGCGGCAGCGATAATTTCCGGGTCGGCGGCGGTCGGGGCAGGAGGCCCCCGCTCAGGTACTGATGGATCTTATGGATAGGATGACAACCCTATTAACTGCCGTGGTTAACCCCGCGGATCAGGCTCAACATGATGCAAAAGTGGCACGGTTACGTGAGGAGGTAGCACAAGCCAAGGAAAACCTAGCAACGAAGGACGTCAGGATGGCCGCAAAGTGGGCGGCTTTGGATGCTCGGGCTCAGCAAATTCAATCAGAGGCTTTCCAGCTTATGATGGATTTGAACGCATCAAATGAGGTTATGAGGAGAAGGCACCAGAAAACTCAATTCCGTCTGCCTCAGACTTATGATCCTAGAAACCTCTTCCGCACACCCGGTGCAAGCCGTAGCAACCCGCCGGAGGTAAACCGGGTTGCAACACCCGGGGCAGGAATGCCGGTGCAACCACGGGTGATGGAACCTCCTCGTATGAATACTGCTCCACCCCATTATGTACCAACACCACCGGGTCATTATTCTAACCCTTTGGAGAACATGATCGCTGCGGCGACGTGATTGGCGGCTCTCCCGGCAGAGGGCGACTCTCCGACAGCAATTGAAACCTGAAGGGTTGTCGGCTTTCGGGTTCCGGCAGACCCTTGAGGTTTGAACACTGGGGTGCGCGCGGAGATCTCTCCCCTAACGATCTACGTCTGATCCTCTCGTGCGAACTAAGATGAAAATGATGAACAACACAAGGGACACGATGTTTATACTGGTTCAGGCCACCGTTGTGGTGTAATACCCTACTCCAGTGTGTGGTGTGGAGGATTGCCTCTGGGGCTGATGATGGACAGTACAAGGGAAGAACAGCCTCGCGAGAGGTGTTCTTGAGCTGGTGCGATGAACTGCTAGGGTGAGTTCAGTCGCCTCTCTCTCTCTCTGCTAGGGTTTTACTAGATTTCCAACCGTCCTTTGGGTGTCTAGATGTCACTACTCTGTGGTGGCTAGCTCTATTTATAGATGCCCTGGGCCTCTCCCCAAATAATGAGCGGGAAGGGCGCCAACAATTGGCCATTTCAAAGGGGAACATCTAGTACAAGTTATCCTAACCAAAGGTGGTCTTCGGCTGCCAAAAGCACTGGCGATGACGCCGTCTTGTGCTCCACGGTGACCTCCGTCCTGCCGTCCAGCTGGTCTTGGTCTTGTTGCACCGGAATGGTAACCTTTGCATGATGCCTTGGCCTGTGCTTGCCCCCTTTGCACCAAAGGGGAAACAAGGACACTGCGCAAGCCGGCGCCCGCCTGGCGCCCGCCTGGTCTCGATCGTCATGGCTTGCGTCACGGGTTCCTCGCGAGGTACCCCTGCCTTGATCTCTCCGCCTCCTCGCGAGCCTGCCGGATGAGGCTGCCTCTGAGGAAGCTTCCTGTCGTCCGCCCCACGAGGCTTGGCCCCTCGCGAGGGTCTTGAGCTTGAGCTGATGAAGATGGGCCACGCTGGGCCCCCACTTGAGCCACGCCGCGGGCCGCAGGCAGGCAAGTCTGGGGACCGCAGCCCTCAGGGCCAAACTAACTGAAGCAACACGGCGTGCGGACTCCTCCGCAGCCACCCTCGACGCGGCGCAGGTGGAGCTGTCCTCTTCCCAGGCCGAGCAGCTTCTTCTTCAACAGAGGGTCGATGACGCCGAGGCCGTCGCGCAGCAAAGTGAGGACGAGCTCCGTCAGCGGCGGGTTCTGGAGCATGTGCATGCCCCCATGCTTCAAACACTCTGAGAGAGGGTCAACACAGCTTTGGGCTATGTCTGCGAGGCTGTTGCTAGGGAGCCGCTCGAGGTCAACTACGCCGGCAACCTCCAATTTTTCACTGATGTGGTGACGCTTCTGGAGAACCGGTCCGAGAGGTCCCGCTGGCTTGTCGAAGAGAGGAGCTGAGCCTTGCTCGGGCATGCCTTCTCCCGTGTCTTCAGCTATCTGCGGGACAGGGACCCCCACTCCGACTTTGATGCTGCCATCGCACCCGTGCCCATGGCCGTCCGAGGTGACCTGGCGCGGTGGGTGGAGGACAACGTGGACGCCCTTGTCAGGGCCTTCGCGTCTGATGACGATGGCGTGGTCGTGGGCGCCAATGACGGCGACGTTGTGGACGATCCTGGCGATGATGGGGATGCGGGCGGTGGTGGTGACAATGTCGACGACGCTAGTGACGCTTCCAAGGGCGCCCTAGAAGACGTGGTGAGTGATATGTCCGACTGACCGCATGTCTCCGTAGTTTAACCTGCATGAAGAAGACTCGGGCTTGGCCCTGAAGAATATAAGAGCATTTTGGGAGGGGAGGCCCCTCATGTAAAGATTTGTAGTCCGTATTCTGGTGAGCATAACGTTATGCGTGAGTTTAGTAGCTAGCCCGGTGGTGGTTCGGTTGATTCGTTTACCTTCCGGCCCTGGCGTGCCCTGAGCCGGCCTGCGGGGGGATGCTACGCCTCCGGCGTCCCACGGTTAACCTGCTGATCCTGTGACGAGGACCTCCGGAGAGGGTGCGGAGACAAATGTCCTGGCTGTGGGCGTGCCTGGCCCGACCGGGCTCATGAGGGGCTCATAAGGGGGGGCAGCTGACGCTAGCTTGGGGCGTAAATCCGAAACCAGAACGCGAGAGATTGCTCGAAAGAGACACCCCCTCCCCGAATGCACGCAAGCTTCGAACTCAAATCCAACTTAAATCCAATCCAAAGAAACTTGCCGACATGGAAGAAGCAAAAAAGCAAAAAGGCAGAAGAAAGGCAAAAAAAGCCGTGTCTGGCACCTAGTCTAGTCTTCGGCGTCTTCTCACCAGCGCGGAGCTAAGTGCTGCCACTGGGCATGGGCGGGAGCCCCGGGGCCTGAGGCCGGCGCTCCTGAGACTCCGGGGCGTGTACAGCCCCACTCCTTATTACGTGAGAGTGTCACGGGGCGGCGAGCTTCACAGGCACTGGGCCTTCTTCACAGGTACTGGCCTTGCTTCATATTGCCAGACGAGGGCCCCGCCTTGCGCCTCACTCTGTCGCCATTGACGGTGATCGGAAACCAAGGACGACGCCAATGGGGTAGAGCGGTCGTCAGCGGTTCCCCCGACGACCACGGGTCCTCCGCCGGGGGTAGGCCATGGGGCACCTCCCCGGCAGAGGGCCTACCTCTTGAGAAAATCTTGACCCGACCGCCGCGAGGGTGAGCCTGGATCTCGGCCCCTTTCCTGCAGCCCCCTACACCCTCCTCCCAAGGGATAAGAGGCTGCAACGTTGGGGCAGCCATCCGCTGCGGTGACCTATACCTCATGCGACCCATGGTTAGCGTAAGCTTGCTCCTGAGGGATGAGTGGTACCCGATAGATGCTGCTGTCAGTGCGATTGTCGATGCTCTCTTGGGGTTCCTGAAAGAGCTCGGCTTTCGGCGCCTCCTCGTCCCAGCCGGGCCTGAGGAACGAGACGTGACCTTCTTCTAGCTCGCGCCCTTGATCCACCATGCGGGGTACATAGGCCTCCGAGGCGACCACCTCGTGGACCTCGCTGTAGCGCCCCGCATGCCACACAGTCTGGCTTGGGGCGTCGCCTTGTGTGTGATGACGCGGTGGTCCGCCGAGGCCAAAGGCCGCAGCGTGCATCCCTTCGTTGGCCTGGGGAAGGGCCAGCATGATCTGCCACCCGGTGCCGGCGGAGGTGTTGGCGCCGGACCGCCCTTGGGGCCCGCGTGAAATCGCGTGGGTGCGCATAATGCCATCGTGCGACCTGTCCTGGATCTGGGGTGGCAGCTGGATGCAGAAAGGGGGCGCCCCTAAGGCGGCGGTGTCCAGGAGCTCGGCCACTCGCTCCAACAACACGTCGCGGCCGCCTTCCAGCAAGCGGCACCGTAGTAGCTCTCGGGCCACCGTGAGCGCGGCCCTAGAGTTCGCCTGCTCCCGTCAGGTGTATGGCGCCGTGGCAGCGGCGTGGTTCGAGGCCCTTGCTGCGGCCCGCACCTGCCGTGGCGTGAGGGCAGGCGGCGTCTGGCCGCGTCGCCCGCGCCCCGCAGCACCCTGCGGAGCGCGAGCTGCCTGAGGCGCAAGGTTGAGGGCACCCTGAGACGGCGACACGGCATGGGTGGGCCACGCCGCCCAGCAGTTGGCGTTGGCATCCGGGTTGCTTAACATCTGGGTGGAGAAGCGTCGGAACGCGACGCGGAGGAAGGAGGACTCCGGCGCACCCCTACCTAGCACGCCAAATGTCAGGTTTCAAGTTCCGGCAGACCCTTCAGGTTCGAACACTGGGGTGCGTGCAGAGATCTCTCCCCTACCGATCTACGCCCGATCCTCTCGTGCGAACTAAGATGAAAATGATGAACAACACAAGGGACACAATGTTTATTCTGGTTCAGGCCACCGTTGTGGTGTAATACCCTACTCCAGTGTGTGGTGTGGAGGATTGCCTCTGGGGCTGATGATGGACAGTACAAGGGAAGAACAGCCTCGCGAGAGGTGTTCTTGAGCTGGTGCGATGAACTGCTAGGGTGAGTTCAGTCGCCTCTCTCTCTCTGCTAGGGTTTTACTAGATTTCTAGCCGTCCTTCGGGTGTCTAGATGTATCTACTCTATGGTGGCTAGCTCTATTTATAGAGGCCCTGGGCCTCTCCCCAAATAATGACCGGGAAGGGCGCCAACAATTGGCCATTTCGAAGGGGAACATCTAGTACAAGTTATCCTGACCAAAGGTGGTCTTCGGCTGCCAAAAGCACTTGCGATGACGCCGTCTTGGGCTCCACGGTGACCTCCGTCCTGCCGTCCGGCTGGTCTTGGTCTCGTTGCACCGGAATGGTAACCTTTGCCTGATGCCTTGGCATGTGCTTGCCCCCTTTCCACCAAAGGGGAAACAAGGACACTGCGCAGGCTGGCGGCCGCCTGGCGCCCACTTAGTCTCGATCGTCATGGCTTGCGTCACGCGTTCCTCGCGAGTTACCCCTGCCTTGATCTCTCCGCCTCCTCACGAGCCTGCCGGATGAGGCTGCCTCTGAGGAAGCTTCCTGTCATCCACCCCACGAGGCTTGGCCCCTCGCGAGGGTCTTGAGCTTGAGATGATGAAGATGGGTCGCGCTGGGCCCCCACTTGAGCCACGCCGCGGGCTGCAGTCATGCAAGTCTGGGGACTCCTGTTCCCAGAACGCTGACAAGGGTCAGAGAACTTCTTCACATGGCTCTGGCGGAGCAGGAGGCATATTCTTATACTCGAGACAGGGTTCATTTGACCCCTCACCCAAGCCGGAGCCCGAGTTATAGCAGGCACATAGATTCAGCAGCCGTTTCAAGCAACGCCCGGCGCCATGACCAGCCACGCAGGCATGAATCGGCGCGTAATGGAGCTCCCAACTTGGTTGACCAGGACAGGATACGCCAAGAGGCTGAGAAGGCGGCTCAGCAGGCGGCTTACAAGTCTTTTCCGGTTCATCCGACGATTTCTATTCAGGCAGGTGTGACCAAAAGGACCGGAGGTGTCCCTTGCTTGGTACCAGCTCCGCGTAATGAGCGTTTGCCCAAGGATTTCATGGGGCCTCAAAAGGTGCCTAATTACACTGCCAATTTACAGCCAGGGACATGGATTGAAAGCTATGAGATGGCCATGGAACTACTAGAGGTCAGTGACGCGGCAATGGCCAAGTACTTCACCATGATGTTGGATGGAACGGCCCGCACTTGGTTGAAAGGGCTGCCACCTAATTCCATTGGTTCATGGGCAGAGTTAAAAGCCTGGTTTATTCAGAATTTCAAAGACACATGCAAGCAGTCCATGTCAATTGTGGATTTGACTAATTATAAGCAAGAGGAAGGTGAGTCCATGACCCATTGGGTGCGCCAGGTCAAAGCCATAATACATTCATCTAATAAGATGGATGCCGGCTCTGCAGTCTTAATGTTGGAGAAAAATTGTCGTTTTACGCCTCTGAAACAGAAGCTGGGCGGCTCCAGTGCGATTGTAATGACATGGGCCAGCTAATGGCGGCTCTAGTAAAGTACGCCGACTCTGATAGTACCAAGGATCCCAAGAACGGCAATGCTAAGGGTCATCAGCATAACCCGGCAAATCAAGGAGGCAATAATAAGCGTAGGGCTGACGGTAGCTCGGAGTTTGTGGCTAATGCGCAAGGCAACACTCAGCGACGTAAGGGGAGACCACCTCCTCGGTCCGGCGGGTCAGGTCCCAAAGTTGAGCAGCTGTTAAATGAGCCCTGTCCAAGGCACGGTACTCAGCAGAAACCGAGCACTCACCTATGGAAGGACTGTACAATCATGACGGCTTTCAAGAACTCTAACATGTTCAACGGCAATCATGGGCCAGGAGGCGGTTTTCATGGCCCGGGCGGCGGTTCAAATTCCAACTTTCAAGGCTCTTAAGGAAATCAGGTGGCTATAATCAGCAATCTGGCCAGGGAGGTCAGCAGCAGCAGCAGTCTGGATATTAGAGCAATCCAAAGCAGTTGAATAGTGGACAATATCATGTGTTCACCACCAGTTTGTGCAGACGAGACCAGAAGCTTCATAAGAGGGTTGTGAATGCTCTTGAGCCGGCAGTCTCTCGTTATTTGAGATGGTCTGAACGGCCTATTCTATGGAGTAGGGAAGATCACCCTCCCCGGGTTGACAATCCGGGTCACCTGGCCGTGGTGGTGGCACCTCAGGTTGGTAGATACAAATTCACTAAGGTGCTCATGGACGGAGGCAGTAGCATCAACATCCTCTATTATCAGACTTTCCGTCACATGGGGTTGACTGACAAAAATCTTAAGACGTCCAACACTGTTTTCCATGGAGTGGTGCCTGGTAAGTCGGCGTACCCAGTGGGTAAGATTGAACTGGAAGTAGCCTTTGGAGATGAGCATGATTCTAGGGCTGAGAAGTTAACTTTTGAGGTGGTCAAAATCAAGAGCCCGTATCATGCCATGTTTGGCCGACCGGCTTATGCCAAGTTCATGGCATGGCCGTGTTATGTTTATTTGCAGCTTAAAATGTCAGGTCATAAGGGCACCATTGCAGTGCATGGGAGTCGGAAGATAGCCTTGGAATGTGAGGAAGGCGATGCTGCTTACCCTTAATCTGTTTGTGCAACAGAGGAGTTGAAGTTCTACAAGGACAATGTTGACCCGGCGGACATGACGTATTTGAAAAAGTCGACTACAGAACATGAGCCAGTGCTGAAGTTTAAATCGGCTGATGACACCAAGCTTGTCGATTTTGTTCCAGGTGACTCATCTAAGCAGTTCAATATCAGTGCTAATGTAGATCCCAAATAGGAAAGCGTGCTCATCAAGTTCATCCGTGAGAACTGGGCCATCTTTGCATGGAAACCTTCTGACATGCCGGGTGTACCGAGAGAACTTGCTGAGCACACTCTCAATATTGATCCAAAATTTAAACCGGTCATGCAGTTTCTTCAGCGGTTCAATGAGGAGAGGCGCAAGACCATTGGTGAGGAAGTGGCCCCGCTGTTGGCGGCCGGGTTCATTATTGAAGTTTTTCATCCAGAATGATTGGCTAACCCGGTGCTCGTTCTTAAAAAGAACGACACCTGGCGTATGCGTGTGGATTACACGGACTTAAGCAAGGCTTGTCCGGCAGATCCATTCGCTCTCCCTCGTATTAATCAAATCATTGATGCTACGGCGGGTTGTGAGCGTTTGAGCTTTTTGGATGCTTATTCTGGTTATCATCAGATCAAGATGGCAGTTAAGGACTAGGAGAAGACGGCTTTTATTACTCCGTTCGGAGCCTTCTGCTATGTGTCTATGCCTTTTGGGCTTAAGAGTGCCCAGGCGAGTTATCAGCGATGTGTGCAGAACTGTCTTCACAATCAGATTGGGCGTAATGTTCATGCTTATGTGGACGATATTGTGGTCAAGTCCATAGAGAAGTAGACCTTGATAGATGACCTAAAGGAAACCTTTGATAACCTCCGGGTCTACAAGATGATGCTTAACCCGGTGAGGGAGTCCTGGATTAGGGGGTGTTCGAATAGCCGGACTATACCTTCAGCCGGACTCCTGGACTATGAAGATACAAGATTGAAGACTCCGTCCCGTGTCCAGAAGGGACTTTCCTTGGCGTGGAAGGCAAGCTTGGCGATACGGATATGAAGATCTCCTACCATTGTAACCGACTCTATGTAACCCTAACCCTATTCGGTGTCTATATAAACCGGAGGGTTTTAGTCCGTAGGACAACATACACATCAACAATCATACCATAGGCTAGCTTCTAGGGTTTAGCCTCCTCGATCTCGTGGTAGATCTACTCTTGTACTACCCATATCATCAATATTAATCAAGCAGGACATAGGGTCCATCGAGAGGGCCCGAACCTGGGTAAAACTTCGTGTCCCTTGCCTCTTGTTACCATCCAGCCTAGACGCACAGTTCGGGATCCCCTACCCGTGATCCGCCGGTTTCGACACCGACATTGGTGCTTTCATTGAGAGTTCCTCTGTGTCGTCGCCGTCAGGCTTGATGGCTCCTACAATCATCAATGGCGATGCAGTCCAGGGTGAGACCTTCCTCTCCGGACAGATCTTCGTCTTCGGCGGCTTCGCACTATGGGCCAATTCACTTGGCCATCTGGAGCAGATCGAAAGCTACGCCCCTGGCCGTCAGGTCAGATTTGGAAGTTTAAACTACACGGCTGACATCCGCGGGGACTTGATCTTAGACGGATTCGAGCCACTACCGAGCGCGCCGCACTGTCCCGACGAGCATGATCTAGCTCTGCCGCCGAACAGTGCCCTGGAGGCCGCACCCGCATCGGCTCCGATCCTTAATTCGGAGCCAACTGTGCCGATCGAGGATGGGCGGTTGGATGCCGCCTCGGGGGCTGTGATCCCAACGGCGATTGAGCCGAACACCAGCCCCGTACTCTGCGAGACTCGTGACTCCAAGGAGCCGGACTCCTCTCCGGACTCCGAACCCTCCACGCCCTGCCAATTGGATCCGATTGGGCGCCGATCATGGAGTTCACTACCGCGGACATCTTTCAGCACTCGCCTTTCGGCGATATCCTAAAGTCACTGAAGTCTCTCTCTTTATCATGAGAGCCCTGGCCGGACTACGGTCAGCGAGATTGGGATGCGGACGATGAAGAAATTCAAAGCCCACCCACCACCCACTTTGTAGCCATTATCGACGATCTAACCGACATGCTCGACTCCGAAGACATCGACGGTATGGACGCCGATGAAGGAGACGATGAAGAACCAGCGCCTATTGGGCCCTGGAACACCACCTCGTCATATGATGTATACATGGTGGACGCACCAAAAGATGACGACGAGGAGCGGAAGGACGCACTGAAGGCTTGTTCGCTTGAAAAGCAGTCAAAACGGCAACGCAAGCGCCGCCCCAAATCCCGCCTCGACAGAAATAGCGATCACACAGACCCAGCGCTGGAGCAGGGCGAACCGCTGCCGGACAACGGCAATCCGGATAATCAAACCGAACAAACAAATCCTATCAAGGATAACGGTCCGGACGACATAACGCCGGACAGACACCCTGAGTAGCAGACTGCCCATAAAAGGCTTGCTGCCACCGCGAGGAGCCTGAAAAAGCAGAAGTAAAGGCTCAAGGCCGCGCAAGACACACTCCAATTCAGATGGAGTAAAATACTCAGCACTGCAGCAAGGTATGGCGACAATCGCCCCTCCAAGAGCTACCCAAAGCGGAAGCTGCTACCCGAATTCGATGAGGAGGCCTCAGAACCCCCACAACCAAATATCAAAGCAGCCACCTGGTCGGATAGACGACCCCCCTACCAACACAAAGCGGCATACAACGCCGCTCACAATACAATACGCGACCCATGCGAGGGCTCGCACCCAAAGGACGGTGCAACCAGATCCATCTATGGACCACGCAAGCGCGCCCCAGCATACAATGCAACACAAACATCCGAACAACGCGGTACACCCAGCTACAGGGGTGCCGTACATCCCCTATGTTTCACCGATGAGGTACTGGACCACGAATTTCCAGAGGGATTCAAGCCCGTAAACATAGAGGCATACGATGGAACAACAGACCCTGGGGTCTGGATTGAGGACTACATCCTTCATATCCATATGGCTCGAGGAGACGATCTCCACGCCATCAAGTACCTACCCCTCAAGCTCAAAGGGCCAGCTCGTCATTGGCTCAAAGGCCTCCCTGAAAGCTCCATTGGAAGTTGGGAAGAGCTCGAAGATGCCTTTTGAGCAAATTTTCAAGGGACTTATGTCCGACCTCCGGATGCGGACGATTTGAGTCATATAACTCAACAGCCCGGAGAGTCAGCCCGAAAGCTTTGGAACAAGTTTCTTACTAAAAAAATAGATTGTCAACTGTCTGGACGCCGAAGCCTTGGCAGCTTTCAAGCATAGCGTCCGTGACGAATGGCTCGCCAGACACCTCGGCCAAAATAAACCGAGAATGATGGCCGCATTAACGAACCTCATGACCCGCTTTCGCGCGGGTGAGGACAGCTGGCTAGCCAGATGCAGCACCAGCGACCCCAGTACATCTGAAGTTAGAGATGGAAACGGGAAATCACGGCGCAACAGCAATAAAAAATGCCGGAATAAAGAGGACAGCACGAAGGGCACGGCAGTAAATGCCGGATTCAAAAGCTCTCGGCCAGGTCAAAAGCCGCCCCCTAAAGGCACCAGGGATGAACTGTCCAGCCTCAACAAAATTCTGGACCAAGTATGCCAGATCCATAGTACCCCTGGTAAACCCGCTAATCATACCCACAAAGAATGTTGGGTCTTCAAGCAGTCTGGCAAGCTCAACGCCGTGCACAAGGGGGAGGATACACCAAGTGAAGACGAGGACGAGCCCCCCAAGCAAGACATGGGGGAACAAAAGAAATTTCCACCCGAAGTCAAAACAGTAAACGTGTTACACGTGATCAAGGGAAAACACAACGCGACACTCCCAGGAAAATATACCCAAGTGCCTATCACCATGGAGTCCTGCCACTGGTCGTCTCAACCGATCACTTTCGACGATCGCGATTACTCAGCAAGTATCCGGCACGCAGGATGGGCTGCCCTGGTGTTAGACCCAGTAATTGGAGGATATCACTTCACACGAGTCTTGATGGACGGCGGCAGTAGCCTAAACCTAATATATCAGGATACAATCCGCGGGATGGGGTTAGACCCAACACAAATTCGCCATAGAAATACTACCTTTAAAGGAGTAACGCCAGGCCTAGGGGCTCGTTGTACGGGCTCCCTCCTACTACAAGTTATATTCGGCTCCCCCGATAACTTCCGTCGCGAGCATTTAAATTTCCACATCGCTCCGTTTCAAAGTGGCTATCAAGCACTGCTCGGGCGCGAAGCTTTCGCTCGCTTTAATGCAATACCACACTACGCCTTCCTCACACTCAAGATGCCCGGTCCACGTGGCATCATTACAGTGCACGGAAATATCAAGCGATCTCTACGCGCCGAAGAGAGTGAGGCTGCCTTGGCAGCCGCACATTAAAGGCGCCCGGACCAGCGAAAGCATCCAATAGGTCATCAAGACCTCAGACACAACCAATTGAGTCCGGCGCCGCTACTTATACCGAATAAATGGTTAAAACCCTATTTGTCAATACAAGGGGCTCAATACGCGCAGACAAGTGGCAATTTCTTCTCATCTTGAATTATACATGGTTTCTTTAACAAACTATCTTTTTGCACGACAACCTTTTTACCTAAATTCCTCTCTTTTACAGACGATCATCATGCTACACTCGTCCTGGATACGGCACAACGGAGACACAGGCGCAGACGTGCAGCAGGGACCCGCTCCAAGGATTCTTTTTAGATTAAGACCCTGCGTAAACCTTTTTTACTGTCTTTTGTTGATACATATCCACCATTGAAAAGGATGCTGACGTCTTGGCATGTGGCCACGCCATAACAATGCATGTACCTGGACACAAGGGGCTTCTTACAAAGGCCATTATTTAGGCCCGGTTTATACCACAAAGACCGAATACCTTAGGGAGTGTTCGGCGTCGCGAGTTTGGCCCTATATGCATCAGCTCCGAATCATTGTCTTTGGTCAAATGTTGGGTTTGCCCGGCTCCTGTGTTTTGGTGCCTTACGTTCCGCTTTACCGGCTAAGGTAGCACTAGGAGAACTACTGCGATTGTGCCCTAGTTCATCCGGACGAGCACCTCAGTAGAGAAAGCCGAAAACTGACTGTCATGATATAGCGTGAGACTGGTCAACCACTCGATGACCTGTGGGAATGTTAGAATTCCTCCGCTTTAATGAAGGGCCGTTTTCCGGCCAGGCATGTACGCACCCCGAGGTCGGGAGAGTGCGGAGCCACCAGGGGCTATCTAGTAGCCCCACTGTCAAACTCCTATGGCTAACTGAAAGTGTTGAAGCATTATAGTCTGGTTGCCTCGCTCGCTCTGCTATCACCTCCTTAATAGGAGCAAGACGTTGGGTTAAGTGTGAACGCGTGTTTTTGCGAGCACCTCCGCATTATATGCGTGGGGGTTGAAGCCGACGACTGCAATCTTTCAGGTTATACACATGTATACAAAAACGGCCGCCCAGGAGGCATCATATTACTTTCAGGCAAAAGTATAAAATAGCCTTATAAACATTTATAAAAGCATTTCGCTTACAATGAGATTACATATCACTCAAACATAATATTTTTTGAGCACTGGGTCTCTACCAAACGGGCACCCTCAAGAACTTCTTCAAAGTAGTGCTCAGCAGCCTTTCGACCTATGGCCGAATCCCGCGCTGCAACATTGGTAGCATCCATCTCCGCCCAGTATGCCTTGACACGGGCAAAGGCCATCCGTGCGCCCTCTATGCACGCCGACCTCTTCATCGCATCAATGCGCGGCACCACATCAAGTAACTGCTGCACCAAGCTGAAATAGCTATTCGGTTTCGACCCTTCCGGCCATAACTGATCCACAACAGACCTCATGGAGAGTATGGACAACCTATTTAGTTCGGCCCATTCGGCTAATTGGTCAGTCAATGAAATCGGACGCTCGGGGGAATGGAATTGTCTCCAAAATAGCTGATCTACTTCACGGTCCGTCTGACCCTGGAAGTACTTGGCCGCATCAGCAGCGCTCGCCGCCAAATCCATATACACATCCTCCGAACTCCACAGCCGATCCAGAGGGGCATACCGTGGATCTCCGAACTTCCTCCGCAACATAAAGGATTTCCCAGCTACAATATCCCCGGCTTCCCGCAGCTCCTCCTTCTTTGCCCTCATAGAAGAGCGGAGGTCTTTTCTCGTCGTAGCAGCCTTCTCAAGGTCCGATGCCTTCGCCTGGTTTTCCTTTTCAAGAACCCGGCAACGGTCGGCGGCGGCTTTTAATTCTATGGCCATCTTGGCCATATTGTCTTGGCTCTCGCCATGTGCGGCCTTCTCGGCTTGCAACTCTTCGGCCGCCTTCAAATCAGCCGCATTTCCCAACCTCGCTTGTTCCTTGGCTCGGGCAAGTTCTGCCCGCAAGGCTTCAACAGTGGCAGCTCCATCTGCAGTCACAACATATTAAAGATGCTGGCATCATACTGCTCTTCCTATTGTGGCGTTTACCAGATAATGACACTTACCCTGTGCCTCGTCAAGCCTTTTGTTAACAAGCTCGATGTCGGCATATGCCGCATCCACCTGCCATTCTAAATGGGCAAACTCGCTAGTCCGGCTAGCCACCGGAGCTTCCATCACCTGCACATAGAGGCAGTATGGTTATTACCTGGGAATATGATCCTCTATTCGTTGTCGTTTCCGACGACAACCAGAGTCTCAGGGGCTACTATCTACACAGGGCACACCTAGCATGTGCAGGACTATCATACATTCTTTTACGTACCTCAAAGCCTGTCAGTAGACTCATAAAAGCTTCATGCAATCCGCTTTCGGCGGACAATATTCTCTCCATCACCGTATTCATCAGCACACGGTGTTCATCTGAGATGGCCGCTCGCCCCACCAACTCCCTCAGAACATCCGATCGCACACTAGACGGTGTCGGACTCTTTTGTCTGCTCTCTTCGGGAGCCGGACACGGGGAGCTTCGGGGGTCAATGGGATTATCTTCTGGCCTCACCGGACTCGGAGAGGCCCTCCGCGACGACACTTCAGGGTCGCCCACTTCCTAAGCGGAGGAGTCCGGAGGAGGCGTTTCGCTCTCCATCATCTCTGGAAGAACATCCCCCGAAGACGAGCTCATTTGAGTGCGGCTAAGGCCCGAACTGCAAAAATATATGCGGCGGTTATCTTCTCAGAAGAAAAATATGGCATATGTGTACTATTAAAGTATTTCGGGTCACTTACGACTCGCGGGAGAATTGATCCCCCCGCGGACTTTGTGCGGCAACGGCACCCCCCAAGGTAGGACCCTCTGTGGGAGACTTCTTCTTCCGTTTGGAAGCTTCGGCTTCCGAATCCCCAGGCGAAGTCCTTTTCCTCTTTTGGTCATCTTCCTTCATGGAGACGCTCGCTCCCTCGGCTAGAATGGGCAGCGTTGGGGGCCCGCATCCGCCCGCATTATCCTCCACAGTATCTTCCTTCAAGGGCACCAGGCAAGGTGCGGTCTGGAGCATCTTCTCCAATACCGGATTTTCCAAACCCTCAGGGAGGGGGGCCGAACACCGAATCAACTTCGCCTTTGTTAGCCAGTCCTGGTCAAAAGGCGAACTCTCAGAAATAACTTCGTAACAAAGGAGAGATAGTATGTTCGGCTGGAAGATGCCTTACCTGTTCGGCGGCGCGGTTACTACTCAGGCCCACGTCCTCGGTGATTTCCGGACACTCCACCTGAGGTCCGAAGAATGACTTGTACATCTCCTCGTGCGTCAGGCCGAGAAAATTTTGAATGACACACGGTCCCTCGGGATTGAACTCCCATAGGCGAAGAGGCCGGCGTTTGCAAGGCTGGACTTGACGAACCAACATAACTTGTATTACCGCAACCAAACTGAAATCTCCATTGAAGAGATCTCGAATGCGGCTTTGCAGTATAGGCACGTCCTTGGCTGGACCCCAGCTCAGACCTCTGCTGATCCATGACATCAGTTGTGGTGGAGGGCCCGAGCGGAAAACAGGGGCGGCCGCCCACTTGGCGCTTCTAGGAGCCGTGATGTAGAACCACTCCTGTTGCCACAATTCAGACACCTCTGGGATGGAACCTTTGGGCCATGGAGCTCCTGTCATCTTGCGTATTGAGGCACCTCCACACGCTGCATGTTGCCCCTCGATCATCTTCGGCTTCACTTCAAAGGTCTTGAGCCACAGGCCAAAGTGAGGGGTAACCCGGAGGAAGGCCTCGCACACGACAACAAATGTCGTGATATGAAGAAAGGAGTCTGGAGCTAGATCATGGAAGTCTAGCCCGTAATAAAACATCAAACCCCTGACGAAAGGATCCAAAGCAAGGCCTAGACCTCGGAGGAAGTGGGAGACGAAGACGACGTTCTCGTTTGGTTCGGGGGTAGGGACGGCCTGCCCTCGGGGAGGCAGCCGATGCAAAATCTCGGCGGTCAGATATCTGGCCTCCCTCAACTTTTTGATGTCTTCTTCCGTGACGGAGGAAGGCACCCATCGGCCTTGAAGGCTAGATCCGGACATGATTGAAGGTTCGGAACACCTGACCTGAACTTTGGGCGCTTGAGCTTGAGGTGGGGGAAGGATTCGATTGAGCATGGGAGGGAAAAATAAAATCCTGGTCCCTTTATAAAGAGGGTGAATATCAAGCGTCCTCTCCGTGTCCGTTTGGACTTGCCTATAATCTAGGAGTCCTAGTAGCGGTTGGGTTACCCACGCCCGTATTGATGAGAATCCCGGAATAAGGGGACACGATCTCTGCTTTACCAAGACGTGCCAAGGAAACCGCCTCGCATGACGTGCTGAGGTGGGATAATGAAGCGACTCGGATAAAGGCTTGGCCATGGTGTGTCACACTACAGAATACGTCAGCAGATTAGATTTGTGTAAATATTATTCTCTCTATGGCAATATGTGGAAACTTATTTTGCAGAGCCGGACACTATCTTGGTGTTCAAAATCTTCTATGAAGTACTTGGAGGAGGAACCCGCCTTGCAATGCAGAAGACTATCTGCACGCCGGACTTGTCATCATTGAAGCCTGGTTCAGGGGCTACTGAGGGAGTCCTGGATTAGGGGGTGTTCGGATAGCCGGACTATACCTTCAGCCGGACTCCTGGACTATGATGATACAAGATTGAAGACTCCGTCCCGTGTCCGGAAGGGACTTTCCTTGGCGTGGAAGGCAAGCTTGGCGATACGGATATGAAGATCTCCTACCATTGTAACCGACTCTATGTAACCCTAACCCTATTTGGTGTCTATATAAACCGGAGGGATTTATTCCGTAGGAAAACATACACATCAACAATCATACCATAGGCTAGCTTCTAGGGTTTAGCCTCCTCGATCTCGTGGTAGATCTACTCTTGTACTACCCATATCATCAATATTAATCAAGCAGGACGTAGGGTTTTACCTCCATCGAGAGGGCCCGAACCTGGGTAAAACTTCGTGTCCCTTGCTTCCTGTTACCATCCAGCCTAGACGCACAGTTCGGGACCCCCTACCCGAGATCCGCCGGTTTTGACACCGACACCAGCCAAGTGTGTTTTTGGAGTACCAGTAGGCAAGCTTTTGGTGTTTCTGGTTTCTAACAAAGGCATCGAACCTAACCCGGAGAAGATCAAGGCAATCACTTCTTTGGCTAAGCCGTCATGTATCAATGATGTTCAGCGTTTGGCGGCTCGTATTGCTGCTTTAAGCCGATTAGGTGAGAAGGCCATACCGCTATATCAGATGATGCAAAAGACAGACGATTTTGTCTGGAGTGATGCTGCTAATACTGCCTTTGAAGATTTGAAGAGACAGCTCGCTGAGCCGCCGATCCTTGCTGCTCCTATTGATAAGGAGCCATTATTATTATATGTGGCTGCTAACACACGTGTTGTCAGTGTGGCTATTGTAGTAGAGCGCAAGGAGGCTGGCAAGGAATATCCGGTTCAACGGCCGGTTTACTACGTCAGTGAGGTGCTTATTGAATCCAAGCAAAGATATCCACACTAGCAAAAGCTTGTTTATGGGGTGTTCATGGCGAGCCGGAAGGTTAACCAATATTTTCAGGGTCATCCCATCACTGTGGTTAGTTCTGCTCCTTTGGGAGATATCATTCAAAATAGAGAAGCCACATGACGAGTTGCCAAGTGGGCCATTGAACTTGGGCCTCATGATTTAAAGTATGTGACACGCACTGCTATCAAGTCTCAAGCACTGGTGGACTTCATCAACAATTGGATAGAGCTGCAGATGCCTGAAGAGAAGCCGGACAACACATATTGGTCTATTCATTTTGATGGGTCCAGGCAATTAGAGGGCTCGGGGGCTGGAGTTGTTTTAGCTTCCCCTCGAGGTGACAACTTTTGTTATGTGCTACGGTTGATGTTTCCATGTACTAACAATGCAGCTGAATATGAGGCCTTGCTCCACGGTCTTCGTATGGCTAAGGAGATGAGCTTGGGCCAGGTAAGGTTCTTTGGCGACTCGTATTTGGTGGCTCAACAAGTATCAGGCAAGTGGGATTCCAAAGATCCTCTCATGGCGGCTTATCGCCGTGAAGTTGATGCCATTGCTGGAAAGAATGAAGCGGCCGATGCTTTAAGCCGGCTGGGGTCTCAGCGTAAGCCGGTGCCACCTAACACTTTCTTAGATGTTCTGCATAACCCTTCTGTCAAGTTGCCTACGGAGGAAGACTTGGATGTACCAGACCCGGAAGCACAATTGGTGGCGGCTCTTCACATCATCCCAGATTGGACAGTGCCATATTTGGCTTATATGACCTGGGGTGAGCTGCTTGAGGATGAAACCTTGGCTAGACAGATAACCCGGCGGTCTAAATCATTGACAATTGCCAATGGTGAGTTGCATCATCGCAGTGTTACAAGGGCGTTTCAACGCTGTGTTTCTCCTGAGGAAGGGCAAGAAATTCTTCGTGAAATTCATGAAGGAGATTGTGGCCATCAAGCCGGTTCAAAGTCCCTAGTAGCCAAAGCTTTCCGTCATGGATTTTATTGGCTGACGGCTCACGCTGATGCAGAGGATCTGGTCAGTAAATGTGATGGTTGCCAGAAATTTTCACGACGGGCTCACGTGCCGGCTCAAGAATTAAGGATTATTCCTATTACTTGGCCATTTGCGGTTTGGGGGCTTGACATGGTTGGGCCTTTCAAAAGGTCCAAGGATAAAAAACCTCACCTTTTGGTGGCGGTTGACAAATTCACAAAGTGGGTTGAGGTAGAGCCAGTTAGTAAATGTGACGCAGCCACGGCGGTTCAATTCATCAAAAACGTGATCTTTCGTTTTGGCTTTCCACACAGCATTATAACTGACAATGGTACTAATCTGTCCAAGGGTGCTATGGAGGAATTCTGCCAACGTGAGCATATCCGGCTTGATGTTTCATCAGTAGCTCACCCCCAATCCAATGGTCAAGCTGAAAGAGCCAATTAGGAAATATTGAAAGGTCTCAAGCCCCGGCTTATGGTTCCATTACAACGGACGCCAGGTTGTTGGGTGGAGGAGTTACCCTCTGTGATATGGAGCATCAATACTACCCCTAACAGGTCTACAGGTTATACGCCTTCCTTCATGGTTTACGGAGCAGAGGCAGTCCTACCTAGTGG
Organism: Triticum urartu; assembly: GCF_003073215.2. Lineage (NCBI taxonomy): Eukaryota > Viridiplantae > Streptophyta > Magnoliopsida > Poales > Poaceae > Triticum > Triticum urartu. The sequence continues at coordinate 93,798,467 of NC_053023.1, read as the reverse complement.
CATCCGTCATGACTCGCCCCATGTGGCGGCTTACGTTGAAGCTGATAACGAACAAGCCCGTCAGGATGCACTTGACATGTTAGATGAAAAGCGTGACTTAGCAGCAGCCCGCTCGACGATTTACCAACAGGACCTGCGCCATTATCACAGCCGCCCAGTTAAGTTCAGAACCTTTCAAGAAGGTGACTTGGTGCTCCGGCTCATCTAGGATCAAACTGATGCACACAAGTTATCCCCACCTTGGGAAAGACCTTTTGTGGTCAGCAAGAACTTGAACAATGGGTTCATACTACCTTATCAATGTTCGAGAGCACAAAGACTCACGTAAATTGGAGGAAGAGACCCACCGGCCGTGGAATATCGCTCATCTTCGGCCTTACTATACTTGAGCCACCGGCTCTCGTGATGTACATATTTTGACTTTGTATATATTATGATAAGTAATAAAGCAGGACCTCTGTCCTTTTCATCCTCAATAATCATATGTCTTCATCATTATAATTTCAAAACGACCAATTGGGGGATGATTGTGTTCAAATCCAGCTTAACCCTTTGGTCCGGCTCATGATCGTATTCGAATCTAGCTGTTAAACCATATGATCACTAGGGGGCTTCCTGTTCAAACATAGGTCGTATTCGAACCAAAGAGAACATAGCTGTCGGTACCCTCTTGATCGGCACAATGCCAAACTCACTAGGGGGCTTCTTGATCGTATTCGAATCATAGCTTAACCCCTTTTGGGTCTGACTTTGATCGTATTTGAATCAGAGTCGTTAAAAAATTCTCAAGGTCATTTGGGGGCTTCCTGTTCAAACATAGATCGTATTCGAACCAAAGAGAACATAGCTGTCGGTACCCTCTTGATCGGCGCAATGCCAAAGCCACTGGGGGCTACATGATCGTATTTGAATCCTAGCTTAACCCCTTTGGTCCGGTTTGCTGATCGTATTCGAATAAGAAGCATCCAAATTTTTCTTTTTATTTGGCTTAAGTTTTTGAAAAAAAATCTTTGTTTTTTATTCTGCGGCTTTTCGTTTAGATCTAAGTATAAGTATGGTTTCAATTTAACCCGGCTTGATTTTTTGACGATAAATCGCCAGTGTATGACAATCATCATACATGTAGAAGTATTGGCTTCTAAAAAATTGGGTTATCACCCTTACTGTTCGGGTCACATGAACCGGCAGTGCAAATTCAACATCACAGGTATGATATTGCCGTTGTGTTTCAAAGTTAAAATTCATAACAGGCTTATCTGTGTCTCTTCTTTCAATATTAATGGTCGTATGTAAGATATTATGACCCACCCTGTGGTAAGACACCAATATAATTCAATATCATAGGAATGATATATTTCATGTTGATTATTCTTGCATCCAGCCTTAATTATACAATTATGTTGGTTTCGATGGTTGTGTATTGGGTGTTATGAGCCGTCCGGTGATAAACCGCCAGGGCAATTTTTATATATTGCATGCAGGAGCAGATTCAACACTACTGATATTGTAAGGGATGTAAAGCATATATTCACATGACGGACAAAAGAGTTGTACGCAGCACAATATGCACGATGGCATAAGCAGAACATGAAGTTTTTAAGCTAGCCTATTACAAGGTGCTTGGAGCCCAAAAGGATAATACTGTTTTCACTCTCGCACATAGCAGATGATAAACTGGAACCGGTTCATGAATCCTGGCCGGGTTGATTGGATGGTTGCGACTCATCCCTTGTCGGTTCATCTTCCTCCACCATTTGGAAATTGGGTTTGGACCAATCAAAGCCATGAAGGGCGACGAACTGAGCCTCATCATCAATCAGACCAGACGGGTCAATTTCAGGGGCAAAAGTTTGTTTGCGAATCGGCGGGATTAAGTCCGTCACTTTATATGAAGGAGTGGCCATCTTCTTATTTTCTGCATCAAAACCCGGCTAATACTTGGTGAGATTGGTTTCTTCAGCAATGATGGTGGCATGAGGACGAATCTCTTTCACACAGGCAGCAAAGTCTTCTTGGTCGAAGGGACTTCCATCTTCCTTAAAACTGGGGTACCCCCTGGCTACGTCCGCCGGGTCTAACTCCGGTACCCAGGCTTTGGAGCGGCTCAAAGCAGTTACAGCTCCGGCTCTCGCACAAGAACGCTTGACTTCCTGAAACCTGGCGGGTAAGATGGACAGCTTCTTCAAGACATCACTCAATAAGTTTGGTCCTTGGTTCGCCGGGGAGACAATAGCAAGAGCCCGCTGAGCTCCGATATACAATTGCTCCACAAGAGTGTAAACCGCCTTGAGCTTTATAAGACTATCTTGACTCAGATTGCTACTCCGGGGACCTGTGAAGTTTTCCCAATGAGTTAAGTAGGTGGCTTACATTATGGTGACAAATATAGATTTTGAGTAAGTAATAAGGTGATTTACCGAAGATTGCAGAAACCATCTGAGACACACCGTTCTTTAAACCGGTGAGTTCAGTGGTAACTTCTTTCAGAGCTGCTTCGGCCATTTCAGCACGCTGCGTCAGGGCAGTTTTCTCATCAGCCCAAGCCTTTTTCTCTGCATTAAAATTGGTCTTCAGTTTCTCTGCTTCAGACACACTCAATTGGAGTTTGGATTCAGTTTTCTTTGTTTCAGTCTCCTGAGTCGACAGCCGGGTCTTGGCTTCAGACAATTGGGATTCCAGTTCTGCAGTTGCAGCCTGTATATAGAATAAGGTTGTTTAGTTTCATGGCGGATTATAAAAGCAAGTCCCAAGTGTTTTGCAAGCAATAACACTTGGCACTTGGGGGCTAATGTCTGTTAGCGCAATTTTATTGTCAAAGGAATTGGATTTTTTCCAGAAGTCCCAAGTGCTTTGCAAGCAAGACCACTTGGCACTTGGGGGCTAATGCATTTTGCTGTTTTACCTACCAAAGGTAAGCCGGATATGTTATTGATAGGATCAGCCAGCTCATAAGGATATCTGGTCAAAGTATTTGTCTCTTCCATATTGGCTACTAGGACCGGCTCATTCATACTGATTAAACCGACCCTTGGGGACTACACAGGCAAATTGAAAAATTATCAGCATCCGGTTTGGTTGTAAGTCGGGAATCGAAAGGAGTCTAAGGCAAAAGCTTATAAGTCTATTAAAAGTCTCTAGATCATTCACTCTTATCATACTCCGCAGACTTGGGGGCTTCCAGGGTACATAACTTATGTAAACCAGAGAACATACCTCGTATTTTTGGTACATCTGTTTGACCATTTCAATCTCTGAATCACGACTGGAGTTGACTTTGCTAAGATAGCCAGATAGTACTTCACGAATACTCAGATGGGCGTAGTGGGAGACATCAAACCTCACTTTCTGCCTCTCCATGACTTCTTGCTTTCCGGAGTGTCTTGCCAGCATAGTCGGATTGCCCGGTTCAACGAATCTGGTACCAGTGATTAAAACATCATTGCTGTAAGTCTGTGGCGGGTTAGCTGAGCTTGACGGTTCAGCACTGGATGGATTAAGAACGGTTTCGTCAACACACGGCTTAGGAAGATCTGATTGAACATTGATAGCAGGGTCGTCCGGTGCTTCAGTTTGTTCTGGGGCAAGAGTCGGCTGCGCCAGTTCAGCGGCTTTTGGATCCTCAGCCGTTTTGCCACCTTTGCTTTCTTGGGCTTTGCTTGACCACTAAGAAGAATTTGATGAGTCAGTATAACGATACGGGCACAAAAGGTGCAGAAGAAGGATAATTATCTTTACCCGAGGGCGGTCTTAAAAGCTGGCAGCTGAGTTTGTGAAGAATCACTAGAGGAGGAACGAGCAATCTCCTGCAAAAGTGGAATTATAGTTGAGTGACTTGTAAAAGTGACTCGTTCACCAGAGTTAAGATTTAAAAGAACCTCATTTTGGCATTTTCGAGGGGTTTTCGGTAAGCCGGAGGGTAACTCATCGTATCCACTGGTCCGGGTCTGATGGCGGCTCTTATGTTGTTGTTGTTTCAAAAGAAAATGAGGATCTAAATAAGCCAAGGGGTGTGAAAACGTTAGTTTCCGGGTTACTCGCCGAAGTTTCTGCCTTGGTAAAGGTTCTGAGTCGGAGGAAATAATAGTTACCTCTTCTTCAACTGCCTGGCTGGCCCCCATGTCCTCCTGATAATAGTCAGTGTCAATAAGGTTGTTAAAAAGCAGGCCAAGAGAGTCAAGGGCTACCTCCGACTCAGCGATGTCATCCAACTTGAATAAGTCAGAAGCTGTTGTTTTCTTCTTAGATTTTCTGGCGGTTTTCTTGGCAGCTATTGCAGCGGCTCTGGCTTTTTTGGCAGCCTCATGATCATATTTGGCTTTCCAAAAGTCAGATTTAGCCTGTAGAAAAATAGCATGTTGAAACTCATGCAAATACTTAACTACTGAGGAAAAAGGAGTCAAGAGGATTTACCTCTAGTGCCGGGTTAAGCTTGTAGAAAGGATTCAACCCTACTTTGCTGCAGTCTTCATATTTGTTGTTGACGAGGGTGGTCGCCATTTCAACAATGGCTTCTTCGGTCAAGCGTATGGAGCTATGACGTAATGGATCGTATGTTCCTCCGGTATAGTTGCACATCAAGTCAGATCGGCGGCTCAGAGGGATGATCTGCCATGCGATCCAACAGCGGATCAAGTCAACTCTAGTTAAGCCATTTCCCAGTAAGGCTTGAACCCTTTTGATTGTTGGGACAAGTTTCTTGCGTTCAGCAGCAGAAAGTTTATCACGGAGTAAATATTTAGCGTTAAGACGCTCAGCGCGATAACTCGGCATTGGTTTTTCATCAGCCGGCGACGTGTCTTTGTAATAGAACCAGGTTTGGTTCCAGTCCTTGGGATGGCTTGGCAAGACTACTAGAGGAAAGACAGCATCGCGTCTGCGCTGTATCAAAATCCCGCCAAGTTCCAAGCTGGGGCCGTTGGTGTACTCACTCTGGTGGTTCAAATAGAAGTATTCTCTGAAGAGTTCAACAGTAGGTTCTTCTTGAAGATAAATCTCGTAGAAAACTTGGAAATTACAGATGTTTGATATGGAATTGGGTCCAATGTCTTGCGGATGAAGCTTGAAAAATGCAGAACAACTCTAAAGAATTTTGAGCCGGGCGGCGAAAAGCCCCGGTTCATATGATCAGTGAAGACGATGATTTTACCATCCTTTGTGTGAGGTCTTTCTTCGGCCGAGTGAGGGGCGCGGTAAGACATGACGCTCTTCTCTGGTAAATATCCAACAGTGACAAAATCCTTTAGAGTATCCTCAGTGACTATGGAAGTGACCCAGTTGCAAACTGTCGTCGTCTTCGGCGGCATGGCGAAAAGACAATCTAAAAGGAAGTAATTTACCAGCTCAAATTAATTGGTGGAATTACAAGCTAATGATTGCAGTACAGATGTATAATGGAAGCTTAAATAAGGGCTAATGGTATATGAAGGAAAAATAAGCCAGCATGGTAAGCCGCCATGACTAAAGATATTCAAGAGTAGCCAGCAATGAAAAATTGGCTAAGTACTGAGATAAACAAGTTTCATAGGCTGCAGCTATTATTTTGGATCAATGGTTGTTCAGGAAAAGAAAAATAAATGTAGACCTAAAAATCAGTACAGATGAGTTCATGAGCTTGCAAAAGATTTTTTTCTTCCAGGAAAGAGGATCTATTGATACCGAAAGTGGAAATAAAACAACTACGGCATTGGTTTAGCGCCGTTTTTAGATCAAAGAAGCTCGCAGTACAGCCTGGAAGATGAACTACGATGAACTACGAAGAACACAGAGAAGCTCGCAAAACCTAAAGTGGATCTAAGGTATGAGAAGGCAGAAACTTACAGCTGTAGATCTGCTGCGGAGGGTCGCCGTCGCTATCCGGATCGACTCAGGTTGATGCAGCGGCCGAGGTTGATGAAGATGAGGTGCTCTACGGCGGCGGTGGAGCTTGAGCGGCAGAAGGGTTGCGAGAGAAAGAAGGAAGAAGGAGAAAAATGGGAGATGGCTTTCGGATCCTATTTATAAGGAGATAGGGAACAAGCAGGTGTGAAATACGATGAGGCCGAAAAAATGGTCATCCAGCTACCAGGACGCCTCGATTCTCGGGATAATCATTAAGATAAAGATCCGTTGAGATATGTTAGATGAAGTGTGAAGTAATGGTATATGACGTCATGGCGGGTTATCACAAATCCTGGAGATGGCGTCATGGCGGGTTACAAATTTTTGCACAATAAAGAGCAGAAGATTTCTTATAAGTGTTGAAGATTGACATGAACTAGTTCAAATCAATCTCGGGACGAATGTTGGGAAATAACTATTATGTATGACCCGCCCAGGAGGGGCCGGGTTATACCTATGGCGATTCATGAAGCCCAAGACAGCTTTGGAAGATGGTGGTTCAGTTAAGGGCCCAAGACCCAAAGGTGACTCAAGGCCCGTAGAGATAAACTGCCATGTGTATATAACATGTATTGTAAGGCAGGAATAGTTAGAGACCGAGCCGGACACTGTTTATGAGCCGGTCGGGATTCTATGAGCCGCCGGGTGTCAGCCTCTGTATATAAAGGGGTGACACGGCGGCGGTTCAGGACAAGAAACAAGATATCGAGAGCCAGGTTAAGCGTATTCGCTCCCTGGCCATCGAAACCCTAGCAATACCACCTCAAACTATATTAGGCCTTTACCTTCACTGCAAGGGGCCGAACCGGTATAAATTCCTCGTGTCCTTTGTCCCATTTATCCCCTTTAAGATTCCTAGTTGCAATGGCTCCATGATTAAGTCCTTTCACTAGGACATCTGCCGTGACTATTCCACTACAGACCTAGTCCGCATCATTGATACTATCATCTTTCAACATAGTTTTTCTCTAGGAACATATAAAAAATAAACTGGGAACTACATCATGAGCTATTGATCTACAACATAGATATGCAAATACTATCAGGACTAAGTTCATGATAAATTAAAGTTCAATTAATCATATTACTTAAGAACACCCACTTAGATAGACATCCCTCTAGTCATCTAAATGATCACGTGATCCAAATCAACTAAACCATGTCCGATCATCACGTGAGATGGAGTAGTTTCAATGGTGAACATCACTATGTTGATCATATCTACTATATGATTCACGCTAGACCTTTCGGTCTCAAGTGTTCCGAGGCCATATCTGCATATGCTAGGCTCGTCAAGTTTAACCCGAGTATTCTGCGTGTGCAAAACTGGCTTGCACCCGTTGTATGTGAACGTAGAGCTTATCACACCCGATCATCACGTGGTGTATCGGCACGACGAACTGTTGCAATGGTGCATACTCAGGGAGAACACTTATACCTTGAAATTTAGTGAGAGATCATCTTATAATGCTACCGCCGAACTAAGCAAAATAAGATGCATAAAGGATAAACATCACATGCAATCAAAATATGTGACATGATATGGCCATGATCATCTTGCGCCTTTGATCTCCATCTCCAAAGTACCATCATGATCTCTATCGTCACTAGCATGACACCATGATCTCCATCATCTTGATCTCTATCAACGTGTCATCACATGGTCATCTCGCCAACTATTGCTCTTGCAACTATTGCTATCGCATAGCGATAAAGAAAAGAAATTATTTGGTGCTTGCATCCTATGCAATAAAGGGACAACCATAAGGCTTCTGCCAGTTGCCGATAACTTCAACAAAACATGATCATCTCATAAAACAACTTATATCTCATCACGTCTTGACCATATCACATCACAACAAGCCCTGCAAAAACAAGTTAGACGTCCTCTAATTTGTTGTTGCAAGTTTTACGTGGCTACTACAGGCTGAGCAAGAACCGTTCTTACCTACGCATCAAAAACCACAATGCGGTATAGTGATTGCTTTTTGATCTTCAGAAAGAACCATGTTCATTGAATCCGATTCAACTAAAGTTGGAGAAACTGACACCCACCGCCACCTGTGTGCGAAGCACGTCGGTAGAACCAGTCTCGCATAAGCGTACGCGTAATGTTGGTCTGAGCGCTTCATCCAACAATACCGCTGAATCAAGAATCAACTAGTGACGGCAAGCAATATGTATATACCCACGCCCACAACTCCTTTGTGTTCTACTCGATGCATATAACATCTACGCATAACCTGGCTCGGATGCAATGTTGGAGGAAGCAGTAATTTCAAAAATCCTACGATCACGCAAGATCGAGTGCATAGCATATACGATGAGTGGCGCGATGTGTCCATGTGTCTTTCTCATTTACTCCGTGTCTTATGCGGAAGCGCGCTTGAGATATGACAGCTCGCTTGATAGCTAGTGTTTTACGTTCCTTTTCACGCTCGAGTGGAGACCGAATTCTAGTTTACCGAAGTACGCCTCCACGATCTTGCACATGTATCGCGTATAAGAACGTTGAACTGTCCTCCAGTCGCCTGTACTCACGATCCATGCGCAGTGGCATGGGCGGGTGACGAGCCTTTGTCAGCACGACGCGTGATGACGGTGTATGTTGAATGATGCGCTACCGGCGACAGGGCTTCGCCTAAGTGGCACGCGACCGATTGTCCGAGGTGGATTATGCTCGGACGGTGTATCCCTACCCGCGTAATAGAGGGTGATAATATCGAAAAAATGTCATCGTAATATTGTGTGTGTCCATGGGTGCCGCCCTCCCCCGTATATAAAGGAGTAAGGAGGGGGATTGTGTGTCCAGCCCATTACGATTGTCGCCGGCCCTTCAGGGAGTTCCTACTACCGCAGGGTCTAGGCATGCCCCCCCTTCCAACGTAGTGGGGGTATGTATGAGTACATAAGGCTGGCGGTAAGAAGCGTGCAGCAAGGAAGGAGGGGGCGCCCGCTTCCGTGCCCTAGATCCAATTTCGGACAGCCTTGGCGAGTGCAGCTCGGCCTTGCCCTTAGGCAGCCCCCTCTTACGCCTAAAGACCGCCAATTATACAGCGGCCCATAATAATTTTACCTGCGGGCTTTCAATAATCCGAACTTCAAGTGTACATGCCGCAATACATACCCCGATTTACTCACTCAGAACTTTCCTGATGTGCCGAATCATGGCCTTCTAATATAGTCGATGCTTACGTCTCGGACATTGTCTTTAAGGACGGTCTTTGCGCCCACTCGATCATGTACCTGAGTAGTTCATCCCGGGTGATCTGGAACAACTTCGTACATCCAAAACGATTAACTCATTCAATACGATCGTCTCTGAACGTAAGCTGCTGGATCCTTAGTGTGTCTTCGAAGAAGCAATAGATAAGATAGACTATGATCCGTATGATCCACATCTCTGGGTTTCTACCTGATCTCATCCGGGACTCTGAACAACCTTCGGTACATCAAAACACATAAACTCATAATACCGATCGTCATCGAACGTTAAGCGTGCGGACCCTATGGGTTCGAGAACTATGTAGACATGACCGAGAATCATTTCCGGTCAATAACCAATAGCGGAACCTGGATGCTCATATTGGCTCCTACATATTCTATGAAGATCTTTATTGGTCAAACCGCATAACGACATACGTTGTTCCCTTTGTCATCGGTATGTTACTTGCCCGAGATTCGATCATCGGTATCTCAATACCTAGTTCAATCTCATTACCGGCAAGTCTCTTTACTCATTTCGTAATGCATCATCACGCAATTAACTCATTAGTCACATTGCTTGCAAGGCTTATAGTGATGTGCATTACCGAGAGGGCCCAGAGATACCTCTCCGATAGACGGAGTGACAAATCCTAATCTCGATCTATGCCAACTCAACAAACACCATTGGAGACACCTGTAGAGCATCTTTATAATCACCCAGTTATGTTGTGACATTTGATAGCACACAAGGTGTTCCTCCGGTATTCGGGAGTTGCATAATCTCATAGTTAGAGGAACATGTATAAGTCATGAAGAAAGCAGTAGCAATAAAACTGAACGATCATAATGCTAAGCTAACGGATGGGTCTTGTCCATCACATCATTCTCTAATGATGTGATCCCGTTCGTCAAATGACAACACATGTCCATGGCTAGGAAACTTAACCATCTTTGATTAACGAGCTAGTCAAGAAGAGGCATACTAGGGACACTCTGTTTGTCTATGTATTCACACATGTACTAAGTTTCCGATTAATACAATTCTAGCATGAATAATAAACATTTATCTTGATATAAGGAAATATAAATAACAACTTTATTATTACCTCTAGCTCATATTTCCTTCAGATACCGTATCATAATAAATGCTATGCTAGCATGTGTCATGCATGACAATAAATAAAATACTACATGATAGTAACTTATGATACTATGCGCGCATTACAGACGTAGTATCATATAGTAGTATCATATGCATGATACTAGTATATGATACTCCCCATTAGGCTGCTTCCGATGCATTGGTGCTTACATGAGGTGCTAAGCATATTAAATACTTTAGCAACTAAAGACCCCAATGCATAGGTGCTTAACTTGGTGCTAAGTATCCTTCATTTAATGATTTTGTAACTTAAGTTCTTCATACATTGGTGGGATTCTTCCATTTAAGTGTTTTGCCTAGGTTCTCGCACTTGGCATTGTTTCTTCCTGGGGTCACCACACTCATCTCTCTCGTCTTAATTACCTTGCCACATCAGATTTTTTGCCTACATGGCAGCCTTAACACCTGTATAAGGTGGAGCATTGGGAGGGGCCTTACAACCAGCCTTATCATATACTAGTATCATGCATATGATACTACCTCCGTAATGCGCGCATAGTTTCATAAGTTAGTATCTTAGGTTGCCTTATTAATTGTCATGCATGACACAAAGTAGTACACTATTTAATATGATACGGGTATCATGATATGATACCACACCCTCTCTTTTCTCATTTAATTATGTGCCACTACATCATCCAAAAAGTCTAGTACGTAGTTGGCATGCATGCTACCTCTTATGATACTCCCATTACGACCAGCCTTACGGTGGCCATAGTGGGGGTAGCATAGCTGGTATCATGCACTTGGAATAGCAAGTACGATGATGTGGCAAAGAAGTAACATAGGTAGATACCGTAACATAATAAATATGCTATACTACTTTGTGTCATGCATGGCCATAAATACAGCCATCTATGATACTACTCTATGATACTATGCACTGTGAAGGTACGTACGTAGTATCATACACCAGTATCATATGCATGATACTATAGTTATATGATACTCCACACTATAAGCCTGGTCATAGTGGTGGTATCATAGCCGATATCATGCACTCGGAAATAGCAAGTTTGCTGATGCGGCAAAGAATTAAATAAGATAGAGAGGGTTAGAGTAGCATATAGATAGATACCGCATCATGTTAAATGTGATGCTAATTTGTGTCACGCATTGCAATAAATATGATCATCTATGATACTACTCTATTATACTATGCACTATAATTAAAGGTAGTATCATATACTAGTATCATATATATATCCCTAATAATAAAATACGGATTGAGTCTCCGGGTTCACCGTCGCAGCGTTTTTGCAAAAAATACTTCTGTTTTTGGGGAATCAACCCGCTTGAAAAAAAAACAAACAAGGAGAGATGGGGCATGACTCCTCCTGAGAACCACGATGGATCTCGCCTCCACCAAGTTACATATTAGGAGCAAACAAAATCATCGTCACACATCCATCCGATTCCTTCTTCCTCCGCACGCACGAAGCCACCGCCGCTGCTTCTCACCTCGCCGCTAGATCGGAATCAAAGTCGTTGCTCAAATCAAGAGAGAGAGAGGATTTGCCCCACTTTATAAGGGGTTGGATGATTTGCCCTGTGATTGTCTCAATGACAGTGGCCCCGGGCCCCACCGGTAGCCTCTCAGGGAGGGCAAATGATCTTATGAAGAAGTAAAGTGGGGCAAAAGATCCAATTTCTTGGCTATCCGTGGCCTCTCAAGCCCTCTGTTACTCCCCCGTCCCCCACCTCCCACCGCCCGGGCGCCGTCACCTCACCTTCCACAGGCCCCCTCGACCCTCGGCTAGACGCCACGGCCGGGTCGCCGCCCCTCCCACCGCGAGGAAGACGACGATAGAGCAAGGCGGCGGCGCTGGGCTGTACGTCGAGCCTCCCTCAGTGGCCTCCATCCTCCATACCGATGCTCCATCCCCCGTTTCAATCGGCTCTGCTGCGACTTCGCCTGACAACCGGTGCTCTGCCTTGACCTGCTCTGCTTCGGTCTAGATCGATACGGCCCTGAGCTCCACTCCATGGCCTTCTTCTGCCAAACCCCGTACAATCTCCTCAAGCCAACTTGCTTGTCAACGAGCCTAGCACTGCTAGCTATTCGCATGGTCTCTCTCTTCTGAAGATATGAGTTAACTTTCTGAAGCTATGCATACGACATCAAGTATTACTTAGAGTTATGAGGTAACTTCCTGAACCTGTGCATACAACACTATGTATTACTTTTCTTTGCATGAGTTAACTTTCTGAACCAATGCTTCATGTACCTCATTGGCCAGATTTAGGATAGATCCGTACGGTTGCGCGCCCCTTTGCTTGGCTGCGTTTGTGTGTCTCGCTCACCCGGTTGTCATGTTAGTGCAATAGTGCTTGCGAGCTCACGTCTGTAATTGCTACAATCTATTCCTTCTATCAATGCAATGATATGCAAGTCTTTTGCGTATTCGTGAAAAAAAACTTTCTGAACCAATGCTTACGGCATCCGGGATTCATCAGGCTGATGTCCTGCTTCGGAGTGTATGCAGCAACAATAACAAATGGTTTTTCTGAATCAAAATCAATCAAGATGAAACTTTGTGCTGACAGTAATCAATGAAGAAATATGGTATTTGTCAGAGTGCAGAAGAGAGAACCTTCCCAGGGTTTAAGTAAACAGTGGTGGCTCAGGGATCTCAGCTTCCGGGACAAGCTGCAAACGAAACGGAGCAGAGCATCCCCAACCTGGCCCTCCAGACTGCAATCGATGGAGGGCGGCCTTAGTTATCTCCCATCGTGGCCGATAAAGGAGGCGAACAGTGTCAATTTGTCATTGACACCTAAGGGTATGGCCAACACATCTGGTAAAAATTTGACAACAATGCTATTGATTGACGGATTGATAAGAATGCTTCTATTTCGTCTGTTTAATTCAGTCCTTGGGCTATCCGTGGAGAAACACACACTCCATGGTCCAGACTTGTGAATGTACTTAAGCAGAAGATGGAATTATTCTATGGTCTCTTCATGATTGATCACCGGGTTGCGAGTGAAATTTGTGTATGGAGCATCAGTATTATGGTCATGGAGTCGGCAGGGTTCAGTTATGTGTACTTGACAGTTCAAAAAAAGTTATGTGTACTTGGTTGGAGATATATGAAGCATAAGGGAGTAACTCATTCACACTTGAGATTCAGTAATGTTCTTGCAGTCATTTAGTTATGATCCGCGGGTCTAAAAAACAAGCACCACATGAATCAGATGTCAACGAGGCAGCATGACTCTGCAAGAGGCTGAAATAAAAGAAACAAAATGGAAATAACTCGACGATTTAGGAACAACACATCATCGATGACAGGCACTTTTCCAGTCAGGGGGGAGGATTTTTTATGCCGTGCTAGAACTTTTCGTGCTATGGAATGAAATAGTCCAGTGTCCAGTATTATGGGATTCACTCACTCTGCAAGTATTGCAGCTCTTAAAAGTCCTAAGTTAATGAAAAGGGTGTTCCACCCGGAAATAAAAAGAATGGATCGGTTCTTTTCTTGAATCCCCTCAGTTTGAACTACGCAATGTATTTTTTAAAGAAATGGTGAATCAATTGGGAGTCTAAAGATGGTTGAAGATTGTGTACGGGCGGAAATTTGAAGCAGATTAGGCGGCGGTCTTGGTCGGAGAGGGTGCGGAGTGGATGAACTACACTCTTGCATCCACTATGGAGGCAGGTAATCCTTATCCTAAATTTCCTGCTCTAAAATAAAAACAGTCTTCACAAGATTATGAGCCAAATAAAGGGAACTAGGGAAGGAGGTCTGATCTGCATCTCCTAAAGTGGCGAACCACAAAATCATTTCATTTGGGATGCGTTTCTTCCATCAGAGAGTCAAACACCGGACAATAAGGTCACTTTGAGGACAGCTCACACTGAAGTTTACGTAAGGCCTTAGCTTTTTTTTACCTGAGCTAATATTTATTGACCGAGTGTTAGCCAATGACATTAGTTGATGTTACTCATGGAGAGGATTTGGATGTTGTGTGCTATTTCTTTATTACACACGCTAAGTCTCAGATTAGCTTCATTGTATATCTACCCCTTCTACCTCTCAGAATTAAGTGTGTAGGTTCTGAATATTTTATACATTTAACACTTCAGCATAATATCATCTTCCAAGATTTCTTGGATTTATGTCAATACACTGTATGATTATTTATGGTAATCAGAATTTGGAACTGCTCCTGACCAGTAATTAAAGGATGCATGTTGTACTTGAGCTTACAAGATCTGAATTACAATGTTCTTTTATACAGCAATAATGCTACAGATTTTCAGTAAGTTCATTTCATTTTTTAAAGGGTTCAGATGATGCCATCAATCCATTGGAGTAGAAGGGAAGAAAGATCTGAAATTGCTCAAAACATGGCAAATACAGTTGCATTTCATATCTTAAAAGTAGGAGAGGCATATTAGTAGAAACTTAATAGTTGACATCCAAATTCAGGCAGATCTCTGATATGATCACTTTGTATTGGTCTATTGGTAATTAATTGACTGATTAATGGAGAAACAACTATATTGTAGGTAAGTGAAGGCATACACAAATAGAGGGAGCACACTTAAAGAGCCATCGCTGCAGAGTTTGACACCACATTTTCTTTGGATGATTGTTCGCCTCTCTGAATCTAGATTTTTTAACGTGACCACTTCAATTGAATTGATTATTTGCATTACATACAGTGACCAAAACTAATGCTTCGTCATGTGCTTTGGGACACACTTTGCTGCATTTAGGTGTTCACATGCTTCATGCTTTAAGTATTTTCTTTCATAGGATAACTCAGTCCATATGTTTCTTGAGAGGTTATGATTAATAGAAAAATATTTTATGTCTCACAACATGAAGAGGCACGCGATAATTTATAAGTTTTGGTGTCTGCTAAACTTCAGTTCCGATTCGAAAGATACATACATTATTTTTTGATTCGCTTTACTTGGTCAGATTATAAACTGATGCATTTCAAAGATGCACGTTCATGCTCAAGATTTAATTGTATTAGCTTTAAGAAATGAGTAATTGTATTATATGTCATCTGTGCTTGGACCCAGGGGATTGTCCAAATGTAGGCTTTATGGTTTTTACTCTAGGTATGCAACTACAACGATCGTCACTTGCATTTGTTGTGCTAGTTTTGATAGACTAATATGGTTAGTTTGCAAAGTTCTTAGATAAATTAGGAAGATATTGTAAATCTTTTTGCACATATTCGACTGTTTCATGCTGCTAAGGGCGCCCTGTCGATGTTGTTCTTAACTTGGTGTACATGTAAATTTGTTCTTTGAGATTGACTGGGCAGTGTTCATTATCATAATGGTGTTCCTTTGATCGGTATACACAATTGCTTCATTGTTATTTGCAAAGATTAAAAAAGTAAAGTTCTGATGACGGTTTTGCGGTGAGTATATGACCAATCTATGTGGAGTTTCACTACATCAACTTGCACTACGATGGCGGCGCGGAGCTGAAGTAGCTGTCGGTGGAGGACATGAGGGCGGGAATTTTCAAGTACAAAATTCATGATCCAAAAATCGACAATCCAACCCGGTGCAACGCACGGGCCTTTTTGCTAGTGTATATATATATCATGCATATATATATATATATGCATGATACTAGTATATGGCACTCTCCACTATGAGTAGCCTAAGTATAGCCTAACTAAAACACCCACATGTAGTTGTAGTAGGTTTTTTGACTTTATATGCACTAAAATGCAAGGTAAGTGCAAAGAATGACTTAAACATAGCAAACGAGACCTAAAATGGGCCGGAAAATCAAACCAAGCGTATATCTGCGATTGTTTACCATGATTTTTTTTCCGAGGTAGAACGATGTAGTAACTGACGATTTGGAGTCTGAAGTGCCGCGTCTCCTTTTGAAAATTATGATCCTTCTTGTGAGATGCTCCAGTATGGAAGGTGTGAGCACCATAACTAGTGCCAAAATTTACCAAATTTTTTCCATGCGATCGTGAGAGCACGCCACAGTGACACAATGATTTTTGTTATTTTCCGGACTCTATATGCATTTCCTAAAATTAAGATACCAACAAGGCATACGCCTCTGGCCGTACCCTACGGCTGAACTGTTTGAAGTTTTCCCTATTTCTCAGACAATGAATGAAACTCACAAAGCAACACATAAATGATCTTGCTAACACCCACGTGTAGTTGCGACTATGTATATATATATATAATCACCCAGGGTGCAAAAAAAGTTATTCTTCACCTGAGGTAATCTTACGATCATTTCATAATTAAATTACGTTTGTAATTCAAATAGTTACATTCCTATTGATTCACTATGTAAAATTTGGCATAAGAAAATAAAAATATAGGTCACAACACAAGAAAATTTGCAGTTTATGTGTATTTTACACTATGATTTTACGTTTTTAATTTTACATAATATAAAATATTTTTTACGACGATTATATATTTTCTTACGATCTATTTTTACGTCGGAAATAAGATAAACTTAAGGAACGTAAAATTGCGGTGCATTGATGGTAAAATAGAGGGAGGGTGAAGAATAACTATTCCTCACCCACGATAACGAATAGTTAATCCCTATATATTATTCCGTTACCCTACTTGAACTGATGGTTTCAGGTGGTCGTACTGATGATTTTGATCTCGTCGAACTGATCGTGTTTTCGTCAGAATAGGGCGCGTAATATATCATTGGAAAGCTCTTGACATCTACATTACAAATATATATTATTTTTTTGCAAAATCATCACAGTTTAAGAGTAAGTTTTGAAAAAAATCATTTTTTTCAAAACCAAAAATGCTAATCGTATTTTGGACTGAATTTTCAAACAGTTTGTCGGAATTGAGCAAATAAGATGGCATTGGAAAGCTAATGAAAATCCACTTCATCCATATATCTATTGTTTTTTCAATTTCTATACAATTTAAAAGTAATTTGAAAAACGGTGAAATTCTGGGCGAAACGTATTTTCTTGTTTTTTTGCAAATGGTTTGTCGGATTGATGCAAATGATACGGTGTTGGAAAGCTGTGGAAAATGCGCAACTTTTTTGTATAGAAATATTTTTCTAATTCCTTATCGTTTAAACTCGAATTTGAATATAGTCAAATTTAATTTCGAACGTGATTTTTTTAAAAAGTTTGTCGAAATGGTGCAAATAATATACCGTTGGAAAGATATCGAAAATGCGAAACTTAGTCATGTCGAATATTTTCTCAAATTTGCAACCATTGAAGAGTAATTCGTAATACGGTGAGACCCATCGCGTTGTTTTTTCGGTCAAAAAACAGAGTACTCGTACTGATCTATTTGTGTGTTTGTGCTGGGATATTTTTTTCATAATAGTTCTGAATTGTTTCGAAAAAAGAGTACTTGAAAGGATGTCTGTATGGTTTTGTACTGAGCGTGTTTTCACATACTAGACTTTACTCTGTATTTTTGGTATAATTATCCTCGTAACTTCTCAATGGTATCCTCATATCATCATGCCCGAACTTGCATAGTTTATACCATTAAACTGAATGATTTTTTAATAAAATGAAAATGTTTTGTGTTTTCTTTTGAACTCAACATTGTTTTGCGATGATATGCTGGACTTCTCTCATTTTACCACTTGAACTTTTACCATTTTGAATTTCCATGGTTTTTTTGTTTGAGTTTTTTTTTCCAAAATTGATGTCATGTTCAACTTTTTTTGTACTTATATGCTAGTAACAATAGAACATTTCCATTACATTTTTTGTCCATTCATGGACATCAACCAAAATGGGCAGGAGCTGGCACTGTCGAACTGATCATTGTTTTTGACCGAACTATTGTGTTCTTTTCCAAGAACTGAACATGTAATACATATTGAACGGCCACACATGTATGATATAATGAACTGTAGGCATAGTTTAAAAAACCGGACTGGACCGACGGTCAAACCGGAAAAAACCGGAACCAGCAGCCTCATCGGGTTTTTAAGCTAATAAGACCGATATGCAATCAAACCGGAAAAAACCGATCGAACCGCCCAGTTTTCCGGAAAACCGGTGAAAAAACCGGGTAATTGAACCGGGAAAAACCAGGAAAAAAGTTTTAATAGAAATTGGGAAAGTGGGATTCGATCCAATGGCATGTGAGCAGTAGGCGAGGCCTGCCCATGGCCTAATAACCAACTTGGTTGTGCTACTTTGTTGTCCACTACATGGTTATAATTTTATTTGTCCATTGTTTCACTCTATATTAGCACATATATTAATCCACATATATTATTTTATTTCTTAAAAAACCAACAATCAAACCGGTGAACCAGTCCGACCGGTAAAAACCTGAACCGACAACCTTTCCGGTTCGGTTTTTTAAACTATGACTGTAGGGCCTTCAAAGTGTAATGACTATACATCTATAAAGCTCCATAAGATCACATGAAGCCTCTGCCAAATGAAATGTACAAAATACTAACAAAACTTCACACTTTTGCACAAAGGGCATACTACGGAACATACTCGACGACACCCATTGAAATTGCACAATTCACGGGTGGGAGCAAGCAACAACTTTGAAGTATGCAATTTGGAAAGCTCATAAAGTAAAACATGGCATCTTATGGATCAACTTGGACGGCGCCTGGTGCTCGACTTGGATGGCCACAAGTGCTCAACTTGAACGGAGGTTTGCCGCTCCTTTTGACCATGAATGCTTCTGAAGAGACATCGGGAATTGCTTCAAAACTGCATCATACTTTGTATTATCTCTGATCACAATGAGTAAAGGATTTAGAACTGAAGTATATGTGAGACTAGAACAATACTAAAATGGACTACCATACAATTTAAAACTGATTTTTTTAAACACGCACACTACACTATTTCAGCTTTTCTTTATGAACTGGTTATAAAATACATATTGGGTTGCTACACCAGTAGCAAATTCACGAACACATACAGTTTCTGGAGAGCAATCTAACAAGTGTTATAGAAAAGTAGGGAACAACTACACGTTTTGAACTGCTCGTGAACATGCATCAATAGAAAAATAGCAAACTGCTTCTGATTCACTAAAGCATGAGCTAATTTTCAATAGAGATTCACTAAAACATACACAAAACCTCCAGAAATAAAATGGTGTGAGGGATTGAAAGTGATGCATAAAGGTTTATGGTAATAAGTAAACATACTGGCTAGCAATATTTAAGAAATTGACATGAGGAAATAGAGAGGAAACCGGACATGCATTCGTTAAGTACGTGAACTGAAAAAGCATACCAAACATACGCTGAAAAAACTAAACCTCCAGAACCTCATGATGAAAGTTGGAATTGCGAATGGTGGTAGAGCTGCAGCATCAAATGGCTTGGCGCTGCGTTGTTGAACAGTCCGGGGTGGCAGCAGTGAATGGCCACCATGGGATGCACCATTAGACATCGGTACTAGTATGCCTGAACAATAGGTTCATATTTGTATACTACAAGATCATGTAATAGTGCATTTTTCACCAACTCGACACTCATCGGTACTAGTATGCCTAAACAATAAGTTCAGATTTGCATACTACAAGATCATGTAATAGTACATTTCTCATCAACTCGATATTCATTGGTACTAGTATGCCTGAACAATAAGTTCATATTTGTATAGTAAAAGATCATGTAATAGTCAATTTTTCATAGCAAAATCAGTTTTGATTCGGTCTAAAAGAGCAAACTTTCTGCTCACGTTGAATACTAGAATGTAGATACAGTAATAAATCAATTTTTTTCTAAAGCTTCATAGCCCATTTGGCTTCAACCTTCAGAAGATAACATTTCTTGGTCACGCAAAAGACGAACATCTAACCTACATTATATTGCACTGACTCCTTCTCACATGGTGAACTTTTTAATTGCAGTTGCCCAAATCACAGACTATGGAGTAAGAAGGCCTCCATGACTACTTGCAGGCACAACCTGGAAGAAAATTTGGTGGGATGACGGCCGAATCAGGGGGGCTCCTGCTTGCGCGAATGAGCTGTGGAAGATGGCGACGTCGCACGAGGTCGCGGCCAGCTGAGGCACGTGCATCGGGCATGGCGCGTAGAGAAGCTGGTTAGACACAGCGGTGGAGCTGGGATTCATGGCCACGAGACCGGAGAAGGTCAGGCTCTGGTGGTGCAGGATGCCACGGGGCCGGCGTGCCACCATGGATCCAGGCGGCGCTTATGGGAGCCGGCAGAGGACGCGGCGTCGAGCGGTGGCGGCGCCATGAGGTTAGCTGGAGGAGGTATATAATTCATTTGGGACTGTATAAAGAAACATACAGTGGCATACTAGGGATCTCCAGATTTCTTACAACCTTACTGACAAAAAGATGTCAATATTTTTGTAAATACATTTCAAGTAAGAACAGTTTATTATCTCAAGGTTATGTCTTGATCAAAACTAATATGCAATAACGAACACTTGGGGATTAGAAGGCAAAAGGAAAAAGAGAGGAGAGGCTTTCTTACAGCGTTCCTTATGTCAAAGTAGTACTCGTCCTGCGGATGGATGCAGATGAAGGGCTTTTTCGACCTTGATGTAGTAGAAAACACAAGGGAAGTACTCCCACAGTTCACCATCTTCTGACAAACCAAGATCACCAGTTTTAGCAAAACTAAAAGAAATTGTAGACCACAAGAATTAGCAAAATGAACCACCAGTTTGTCCTAACCACAGAACTACAGGAATTAGCGAAATCGAACTTTTGTTTCTAATGGATTTTTCATCGGCAAAGTGAGACTGGCGGCATGTATATCACATCGTACCAGGGGTGTCAAGGGCTTAGTTGAACTTTGTACAGAGATCAAAACTTAGCTGAACTCATTTTAGCACAAAGTTCATCAACACACGCGCACACACAAGGATATGAGATTTGCACGAACAAGCATTTATGAGCGAGCACCAAACATGTTGGTGGACTTGTGAATGGAAGTTGTGTTTCCATGACAAGGGTGCGGCCTCACTAGGGCATGCGAGGCACCACATCCTCCAGACTCCAACCGAAGTAGCTCCCGAACGACACACCACAACCTCCTCCCTGCTTGCATCAGCGAGCTGCCCCAATGTCTCCTAGCTTCCGACACCATGGTGGCCATGTAGGAGCGCCTTGGCATAGGACATCACACCTCGGTGACCCCCATGTCGTACTGCACTAGGGTCTAGATCGAACTTCGGTTGCTGATGCAAGGCTAAAAGCTCGTACGGTGCCAGCGGTGAGCGGCCGTCCACACTCCTCTCTCCTCCCGTGCCCTACCTCATGCCAACCAGAAGGTAGAGGTAGCAAATGATTTTTGCTTCTCTGCTACTCTCATTCAATAGCAAATGCTATTTTTTTCCAACATCATGTACTATAATAGGATACAGTAACAAATAGAGTGCCATCAAGAGTAAGTGCACTTTACTTATTTTTTGCAAAGTCCTAAATGAAATCTATTTGGTAAGTGATGCAGTTTATACGGTGGGAACCTGGCCTTCACTTTTGTCAGTAAGCATCATCATATCAAAGTCTGGTACCTCCACCGTAGCCAACACATTCTATCTTCCTTCTCCGCTCCTACCTCGTAAACACTTGCATTCCATGGGGGAAAGGCTCTGACCTCCAGCAAAGGCACTAGCTGAGTCACGCTGCAGTAGAAGAGAGCCATCGTCGGAGCGAGATCCAAGGTTCTGCTATAGTGAACTGCTTCGGGTGGTGGCATTGAACGGCCTGGACTGGTGGCTGTGAACAGACAAGGTGTTTCGACAACATGGGGGCAGTGCGAGATGCGAGAGGTTAGAGCCATGGTGGTCGGAGGGAGGGCGGCGACCGGAGCTGAATGGAGACGCTGCCGGCGGATGGGGATAGGGCCAGGCGGCAGCGCAATCGGGGAGGAGGTTGGGCGGCGGCGCGGTGGGGAGGAGGCCGGGCGACAGCGTGGGGGAGGAGGCCAGGTGGCAGCGTGTGGGGGGAGGAGGTCAGGCAGCGGCGCGGTTGGGAGGAAGCGGCTGGCGGTGGGCTCGGGGAGGAAGTGGTAAAGGAGGATCCGCTGGGAGGAGTCGGGCAGTTTTCTGTTCTTTTGGACAGGTGCGCCTTATAGGGCCGAGAGTAACAAAATAATATTATTCTGTTAATACACACACACACACATAAACACTATTCTGATCACGGGATCAGAATAATATTCTGATCACAACCTGAACTGCCTGAGTAACGTGCCTGAACTTCGCTCTATACGAACCCGACCTTCGGGTTATCTTCGCAACCGTGTCTCCCCGCGTGAATTATTCTAGTTAGATGTGTTCTATATAATGTTAGTGTAATCTAGAAATATTTTTTAGCAACTAAATACCCGTTTTAAATAGGAATCTCACTTGTTGGTGGATTTTGCTCTCGGGTTGTAATGAAAATGCGTTTTCTGCAATTTTACTGCCTGAGTTGTTCGACCTGAACTTCTCCCAGTGCTAGGTTGAACTTCCGCCAACATTGCCCAAATGGGCTTGTGATATACCGTTGGAAAGTTATGGACACCAGTATCATGACCCAAGTTAAATTTTTGGCAAAATATAAGCGGCTTAATAGCAGTTTTGAAAACCGTTTTTTCTTCATACAAAAAACATGAATCGTATTTTCGATTGCCTTTCTAGACCGTTTATCCGAATGAGGCAAATAATATGGCGTTGGAAAGCTGCCGCAAAACCGCTCCTTCCATATGTTGAAAGTTTTCCCTAATTCCTTATGGTTAAAGAGTAATTTGGAAAATCGTAAAATTTCGCAAACCGGACAGCCGAGTTCGTATTTTCGATGTCATTTCTAAACGGCTAATCCTATTGAGGAAACTGGTATGGAGTTGGAAAGCTTATGAAAATGCGCTACTTTTTCATATTAAAAGTTTTTTGTAATTTTGAATGGTTTAAAAGTAATTTAGAAAACAATGCAAGTTCCACCGACTTCGTATTTTTGAGCAAATTTTTTAACCGTACGTCCGAATGGAGCAAATAATATGGCGTTGGAAAGCTTGAGGAAATGCGAAAAATTTTGGTATATATTGTTTCTCCCAATACCTTACGGTTTTAAGTCATTTTTGAAAATGGCTAAAAACATATTTTCTCCATAATTTCTACAAACTTTATCGGAATGGGACAAATAATATACCATTGAAAAGCTACGGAAAATGTGAAATTTTTTCATGTTGATAGTTTTCTCTGATTCCTAGCCATCTTCAAGTAATTTCGAAAATGGTGAGGTCATTCGTTCTGTCTCTATCGTGAAACAGATTCTTCGAAAATGCACCGCGTGCAGAACTTGAACTTCCCGACATGTCTACTTGATCTTCACTCTGTTTTCGGTGTACTTTCTTTGCTCGTAGCTCTCCATTCACTCACCGAAATTGAGCAAGTGATATACCGATGGAAAGCTGCTATAACATGCAACTTTCCCGTGTTGATCGGTTTTACATACTCGCGATGGTTTAAATATTTTTCATCTAAAATTCATTCAATGTAGTAGTTGAACTTCCTACTGTTTTCACGTTGAACTTTTGTGACGTATTTTCGTTTGTAATTTTCCCATCCATTCGTCAGTGTTACACAAATGATATATCCTTTTGTACAAACCTCTCTCATAATTATTTTTTTAACTTTCTCCGACCGAGTACTTGAACTTATAACAACAAAACTTTTAGTCTTTATTTTTTATTCTTTTTTTAACACAAAATGCACACCGTGTAGTACGTGAACTTCTGGCAGTTATCAATCTGAACTTCTCTTGGTTATGTGAAAATATCTGAGTTTTTAATGAATATTAATCTAACTTTATTAATCTTTTTTTACGAATTTTGAAGTGCTCTATTTTTTAAAAGTTGAACTTCTTGTTATTTTATTTTTGAACTTTTTGTTTCCATTTTTTAATAACGAGGAAAATCTGAGTTTTCTATATTCATAGAACTTCTCCATCTTTTCAATATGGACTTCCTGGTTTATTTCTTAATCTTTTTATGAAATTTAGAAGCGCTCTATTATTAAAAGTTGAACTTCTTGTTATTTAATTTTTGAACTTCCTATTTCCATTCTTTAATAACGAGGAAAATCTGAGTTTTCTATAATCATCAAACTTCTACATATTTTTCATTTGGACTTCCTGGTTTTATTTCTTAATCTTTTTATGAATTTTGAAGCGCTCTATTATTAAAAGTTGAACTTCTTGTTATTTAATTTTTGAACTTCTTGTTTCCATTCTTTAATAATGAGGAAAATCTGAGTTTTCTATAATCATCGAACTTCTCCATCTTTTTCATTTGGACTTCATGTTTTATTTCTTTTAGTAATGGAAAAAATCCTACTTTTTGAGAGACAACGAGCCGCTCCGCTTTTAAATCTGAGAGAATTATTTTAAAACACAAAAAAACAATTTTGTGTGTGTTTTTGAACATGGAAATACAAGGTGAACCTCTCTCATAAGAATTTTTGAATTTCCCTGGACAGAGCACTTGAACTTCTTTTAACAAACCTTTTAAGCTTTTATTTTTCTATATTTTTATTCTCACCTAAAATGCATTCCTTGTAGTACTTGAACTTCTTATTGTTTTCACGATGAACTTCTGTCACATTTTTTTGTATACATCGAATTACACGCAATTGAAGGTCGGACGCCATTTTAAAACATATAGTTGGAGGTCGGACATCCCACAATATAAATTCTAACCCGTGCACGAAGGTGCAGGTTAACTTCTTCCAACAAATTTGAGTTTTTTATATACTTCGAACTTCTCTGTTATTTTAATATCAATTTCTTAGTGCGGATCCATGTTAGTGGCACACGGTTGGCCAGATTCATGGAGGAGTAGGGGCTTCTTGATGTTATTCATTAGTATCGGGAAATGTCCTATTTATACAAACCATTTAACGGAATAGATCATTTGATATCCTGGTGCAGAGAGTTTGAATAGGAGAAACTTTGGAATGTGGAGAGTTTTTCCAAAATTCATTAACGTTTATGAGTTGTCTTTAAAAAGGTCCAAAATGATGTTGTTGTTTTTTTGAACTTGTAAATCCTAGATCTTAGTATACTTTGAACTTCTGTGTTATTTTAATTTGAACTTCACATTTTTATTTTTGAGTAAAGAATTGTTTCTGATTTTTGAGATGAGCATCAATTTTGACTATTTTTTCAATTTAATAATGACAGATATTTGTATATTTTTTAAAAGGGTAAAATCCTAGATTTTGGAATAAACATCGATCCACTTCATTATTTTAGTTCAAACTTCTAGTTTTTTAAAGCATGGAAAATTCGTTTGAAATTTTTTTGGTGTACTTTTCATTTCGATTTGACCTTCTTTATTTTATTCTTTAGCAACGACAAAAATCTAAGTTTTTTTATAAACTTTGAACTTCCCTATTTTTTTAATTTGAACTTCTTACTTTTATTCTTAAAGAAAAATATGGTTTTTCAATAAGCATCAAACATTTTTTTAAATTGAACTTCATACCTTTAATTTTTTTCTAGAAAAAGAAAGATATTTGGGTTTTACATATGCATCAAATTACTTCCTTTTTAATTTTGAACTTTTTCATTTTATTTCTTTGGTAACAAGGGAAATTTGAGTTTTTTATAAATATCGAACTGCTATGTTTTTTATTTTGTACCTATTGGTTTATTTCTTTTAGTAACCGAAAAAATCCTATATTTCTAATAAATATTGAACTGATCCATTATTTAAATTTGAACTTCTAGACTTTTTTATTTAGAAACAGTGAATTTTTTTTATGAATTTTAAACTGTTGTATTTTAATAATTGAACATCCTGTTATTTTATTCTTGAACTTCTTGTTTTCATTCATTAATAATGAGGCAAAATCTGAGTTTTGTCTAAACACCGAATTGTTCATTTTTTATTTGGACTTCTTGATTTTATTTGTTTTATTACTGAAAAAACCTACCTTTTTAATAAACATCGATTCGCTCCATTTTTTAGATTTGAACTTCTAGGGTTTATTTAACGGAGAAAATCCCTTTTCAATAAATTTTTGTTGAGATGCTTTGTTTTTTTAGTTTGACCTTTCTTGAGTTTGTAATAAAGATTCGACTTCTTCATCTTTTAAATTTGGAGCTCTAGATTTTTTTTCTAGAAATGGGCAAATCCATTTTTTCATAATTTTTGAAATGACAATTTTTTTAAGTTGAACTACTAGTTTTTTTTAGAAATGGGGTAAAAATACATTTTAATTAAAAATTTGAACTGCTCTTACTTTGACCTTCCTGGGATTTTTTAGAAATGAGAACATATGTTTTTGTTACACACATCGTGTTTTTTAAATGAACTTTTTTTTGTAACTTTTGTGTTCTTTTGGTAACTTAAGAAACAATTAGCACCCCTTTTATTTTCCTCTACCTTTCTAAACTGGAAACAATCCCTAGTTTTTGATCTCTCTTGGTTTTTTTTTCTACAACACAACAAAGCTTTTGACCATGAACTTAAACTTTATTTTTGATTCACCGCATTTTTCTATTTTTTAGTTTACACTCATTTTACTCATTTTACTATATCTGAACTCTGTTCTTTTTAATAGTTGGACTTCTCATTTGTTTCCATGAGTGGTACGTGTATGTTGAGAGTAGTATCTGATGCACAGAGATTATGTGTGAAGCGAAGCGAGGCCAGGCCGTGAACGACCCCCAAGTCTTGGCCCACAACAGGACTACGCTCACTTTCCTCATCGAGTTTCTAGACTAGCAAATCAGCCAGACTAGCACGTATATCAAATACTTGCAGTGACAAGTCCTTCACATTGAAATATTGAATACCGAATAGTACTAGTAACAAAGAAAACAGAGCATGAGTGCTTCACATAAAAGCAACAGGGAGCATGGGATGTACTACGTGTGTATGCTGCTAGTATATCAAAAACTACAAGTGAAAATTCCTTCGCATTGAATAGTACTAGTACAGGTTCAGCCAACAACAGGGCCATCAGTTCAGCCAACAACAAGAGTTGTCATCATTTCAGTTTTCGGTCATGGTATCAAAGATTTACACAACTTGAGTGCTTGACATCGCAGCGACAGAAGTGCTGCTCTGGTTTACTTCAGATGGACTCCAAAAGTTGTGCGTGTGTGCATGCGCGCGGTGCAGTGCACCCACTGTTTGTTCGTGCTCTGAAACTGAAAACTAACTCTAATTTTTCCCGCAAAAAAGAAAAAGGAAAGAAAAATAACTCTTTTTCTAGGCATTAGGGAATTCCTGTGCATCTTGTCATCTCAATTCCGGTGGTATAAAAATGTGACACATCTTCCATCAGGCAACTGAACCAAAATCCTACTCCCTCCATTCGGGTGGTAGGATTTTAGTTCTTACACTCTCCAACATCGTTTCTTACTGTTTACACTAATTTTACTATATCTGAACGCTGTTCTTTTTAATAGTTGGACTTCTCATGTGATCCCCATGTGAACTAAAGAAACAACGATGCATAATCACACACGCACACATATCTTGCTAGATCAACAACAATTGTGTTTCTCATGCCAAGCATTATCCTCTGCAGGCGCAAATTGTTGTACACTCGTACACATATCTCTGAAACTGATGCATACCAAGTTATGAAAAAAGAATTTTTACAAACAAAGTTTACTAAATCAACGAAACACATCAACTAACACAATGCACACTCATAAAATAGAGCTAGATCTGCTCATATGCACGTACAGCACACACGAACAGTGCTATGTCTTCCCAGAGAGGAAACAACGCCAACTTGCTACAACTTCACGCTGGATACATCACTGCATGCCCAACGCGGATTCATCATGTAGCCGGCCTCGAAACGCAAGTGCTGTGCTGGATGACCTTGATTGATACAAATCAACCGACGGCGGCAGCGAAGCAAAACAGTGACGAGAGATGGTTGCCTGCACGGACTGCCTGCGAGGGAGGCGACGAACTTGTGCAGAGGTGGTTGGGGGAGGTTGACGGTTGGTGGTTTGCGAGCAGAGCTCGGGAGGGAGGGCGTCACCGCGGTGGATCCAGGGGGGAGGTTGTCCGCCGCCCCCACTGCCGTGGATCCGAGGGAGTCCGCCGCCACTGTGGATCCAGGGGGAGGTAGGCACCGTCGCGGTGGATCCAGGGGCAGGAGGCCGCCGCCGCGGTGGATCCAGGGGGAGGGAGGCCGGCGTGGTGGTTGTGGGCGGCATGGTCGTGGCGGAGGCGAGTTGGGGGCGACGGTGACGGCACCGGTGGCAGTAGATCCTAGAGGCCGCATCATTGGTTCGGGCGCCAGCGTCGGAGCAGGGTAGGTAGCCCGGCCACGGCAGAGAGACCGCGGGAGGCAGAGGTGCTTCGGCAGCCGTTGGGTGGTCCTCGACGGCGGGTGGGGACGGGGTCGCCGATGGGTGGTTTGGGGTTGAGGATCGCCGCTGGGTGGGTTGGGGCTGGTGATCGAGGTGCAGGATGTACACGAGGTGGGGGACAGACGGTCTGTTTTTTTGTCTGATCGAGTTCGAGAGGACCTCTGCACCTCCTATATAGGCTTGACGTGATCCTAATAACTATTCTAATTCATGATTAGAAAAGTGTTACTATATATATATATAGATAAAACTGTGTCTACCATAGCTTGCCACAGAACTAGTTAAGTGTCCTTAAACTTTTAGCGGTTCAAAAATTATCAAAAAATATGAAATAAATATGAGAGCATCTCTCTAATGTAATAAGATGATCCAACGAAGGGATTGTCAAAATATGCATCTGTGTGTCATCGGCAAAAATAATAAACATTTCAGCTCACTGTGACATAAATATATACTGAACTATTTGTTTTTTTGTCCAGGACACATACAGTCGTATTTTTTTAATCCCTCCGTTGGATCATGTTATATTATAGGTGTGTTGGTTCAGTATTCTTTTCAGAATTTTTGAGAACTTTTACATCGTTGAAACCCTTAACTAGTTCTGTGGCAAGCACTTGTAGAAAATCCTATATATATATAGTGTTACTATTCATCAACCATGTTGCAAAATAAGTTATTTTTCACCTAAGGTAATCTTACGATCGTTTCTTAAATAAATTACGTTTAAAATATAATAGTTACATGTATATTGATTTAATATGTAAAATTTGGTATAAAAAACAAAAATATAGGTTATAAGACCAGAAAAATTACATTTTATGTATGTTTTACACTATGTTTTTACATTCGTAATTTTACGTAACATAAAATATTTCTTACGGTGAGTACATATTTTCTTACGTTCTTTTTTTATGTATGAAATAAGATAAAAATTACGAAACGTAAAAATACGGTGCATTAATGTCAAAATATAAAGGGGATGAAGAATAACTATTCTTCATCTAAGATGACGAATAGTATGACCCTATATATATATATATATATAGTGTTACTATATATATATGGTAGCATTATTCTGATCGTAGGATCAGAATAACTATTTGGATCCTATACAGAGCCCGCTGGGATGTTTCTGAATCTGGAAACGCAGCCCACCTGAACCGGTAGACAAAAAAGAAAATTCACGCACCCCTCATCCTCGACCTCCCAACCCCCGGATCGACACGCCCGCCGCCGACCTCCAGGGCCCCGCCGGCCTACGGGATCCCACCGCAATCCCACGCGACGCCGGCCTCCGGGATCCCACCGCCACCCTGTGCGACGCCGACCTTCGGGATTCTACAGCCACCCCGCAGGCCGCTGGCCTTCGGGATTCCGCAGCCACCCCGCGCGCCACCGGCCGCCGGGAACCCGCCTCCACCACGCGCGCCGCACTGCTGTGCAACCATTAACCGTTGATGCGCCATGGGAAGCCCCTGCACTGCTCGCCCTTCCTCACATGTGCCATGCTTGCATCTTCCCTAGCAGATGCGGCCGGTGTGCCATTTGCACCGCCAATGCGACCTACGCCGTCCACAATTGGTCTACTCATCCATTCTTCACGGGCAGTCCGTCGGCTCGCTCCCTAGCAGTCCATGTGGGCAGCCATCTCTCCTCGCTGTTATGTTTCTCATCGCAATTGTCGTCAGTCCATCGACATCAAGGCAATCCTACCGCAGCAGATGTGTTCGAGGTCGGCTACCTCCTCAGCGTCGAGGTCTCCCACCAAGCCGAGCATGCCACTGCTCCATCCTTCGTGAAGATGTAGCAGGTCGGGCTATGAAGCAAGAAAAGGTCGGACAGCAAAGAAGTTGAAGGTCGAGATTCGTGCTCCTCCGATGGGGATGCAGACCAGCGCCTCGTGGAACAAGGGCCTCCTCTGCCTGTCGAGCCACCTGTGCACCGCAATATCAATCCACTGCACGCCCACCTTGTGTGCCAAGTAGAAGTTCAGTTTCGCTTGCAAGGTACGTACGCCTCCATGTGCAGTTTAAGTGTAATGTGTCGCCGAATTCCCCGGTGCTCTGTTCCTAGTTTCAGTTGATGATGTTGTAAGGACAGAACAAGTTTGTTATGCATGTTTCCAGTTCACGAAGCTATGGGTGTTCGTTCTTGGTCCAAAAGAAGAGTGGATACATTTTATTCTTTTAGTGTTCTTTGTACAAGTGTGAAATACTTGTATGATGTTGTCAGACTGTCCGATGCCATCTACTAAAAGTTTCTTAATGTCAGTGTTGAAGACAGTGGACGTGCTGAGTGCTGACTGTGGCCGGTTTGCTGCAGGATGATGGCAAGATATGTCTGTCAAAACATAAAAACGGGAGCTTGGAGAACCACCTCATCATAAGCGAATTTTTCAGTAGTCGACCTTTTCTACTGAATATCACCTTTTTTTGGTCGATCTGCCCTTTGTTTTAAGTCGACTTGGTCTGCAAAGTAGTGCATCTTGCAGATGTTGGCGAACATCACATATTTTATATTAAGAACCATAGTTTGTAGTGGTGTACAACTAACAAAACTAGCACATATTATATTTAAGAACCATCCTCTCTAGTGCTTAACTTGTATGAACCTACAGAATCTTTTGTTGCTGCTGCTTTTAATTATTCTTGCCAGGTCAATTTGCAATAGAGTGTCAGACGTAGGATCTTTAGCTAGCGAATAGGCAAGGGGAAGGGGTTAATCTAAATGTCAGTGTCAATGCCGCAAGAAAAAGTACAAACTTGCCACGCCCACCTTGCGTGCCAAGTAGAAGTTCAGTTTCGCTTGAAAAAATCATAACAATAAAAAAACAAAAAAGTTGAAGTTAATGTATGAAAACTAGGAGAGGTCAAAAAGTAGTAAAAACTTCAAATAAAACCTTTGTCAGTAAGTAAGATCAAAATTAAAAAAATTGACAGCGAAGTTCGAAATAGTAGCATAAACAGTAGGTCAAATACAATGCATGAGATCAAAGTTTTCAAGTGAAAAAGAAAATATATAAGAAA
Organism: Triticum urartu; assembly: GCF_003073215.2. Taxonomy (NCBI): domain Eukaryota; kingdom Viridiplantae; phylum Streptophyta; class Magnoliopsida; order Poales; family Poaceae; genus Triticum; species Triticum urartu. Next base: position 93,766,886 of record NC_053023.1, on the reverse strand, counting down.
GAAAAAAGATGCGGGGATTCATTGTTCTCCATGTTTGCCACGCTGGATGCTGGCCAGCTCGCTCTTCCTGTGCGTCGCTGCTACTCTAACCACACTTGTAAGCAGCAGCTAATTCTCTCTCCGTGTGTTTATTTTAAAAAGGAAGACCCCAAATCAATAAAAGAGCATCATGTCCTAGGGCATGCGTGTTGGGTCTGGTGTCTCGTGTGTGTGCGCGCTCACCTTGTGGGAGCTTGTGTTTTGTCCTCCTATTCTGGTCTGCACGAGGAAGTTTAGCCTTATCCTTTGTAAAAGTACAATGTGGATATATGGGAATGCACATGGGGCACTGTGTTTGCATGAAGGTCACTGAGCACCAATATGTATATATGTTAGCAGTTGGTGTCTAATGGTTGTTAGTTACCACTTTGGCGTGAACATTGCTTCTACGTGTTGTTCTTGATAGAGATCGAAATGCTTCTCTGTAAATATAAATTAGAAATCCTAGTATATGTGTTCTCTCGAAAAATATGTGGATACACACAAAACGGTGGATGAGAAATTCATAATTTGTGTCGCACAAAGTTCAAAGTGTTTGCTTTTGAAAAAATATACATCTTTGGGGTGCGAATATAAAGAAGCATTTAGAATATACATTTCTCCATCACTAAAGAACAAATCGAGAAGTTCATATTAAAAAAATAGAGTGGTCCGATTTATACCAAGGAAGAAATCAAAGTGTAACCAAGAAAAATTGTTAACTCTTGAACTTCAAATTTAATAAATTGGAGAGTTTAGAGAAAATGTTATAGGTGTTCATAAAATTTCTCACATGGATTTTCCCATTATTTAAAAGCGATGACAAAAAAATTAAAATTATATCACAGATAAACTCAAAAAAATGTAACAAAAAACATACTTTACACGTTAAAAAAATCAAAGGTCATATTAAAATAACACAGCACTGGAAAAACTCTATGAAATACATATTACCCCATTTTTCCGTTACAAATGAATAACACCAAGAAGTCCAAATTGTAAAAACCAAGAAGTTCAATTTTTAAAAATAGAATAGTTCAATGTATATGAAGAACCCAGATTTTCCTCGTTACTAAATGATAAACCAAAAAATTGAATAAAACTAGATATTTTCACTAAATTTCTCCATCACTAAAGAATAAATCGAGAAGTTCATATTAAAGAAAGAAGCTTACGTACATTTTTTTAGGTAAGATCATATACATTCAGGGAGACATTTGACATAGAGAAATTATTACATATAAAAAAGGTGTGTATAGTGAAAAATGTCGAGAAGTTCAAGGTCAACCATTTAGAAAAGATTCAAAAATTACGCAAATTGGCTTTGTTTTTTTACAAATATCGCATAAGTTCAAAAAAAAACCGACAACTGAAGTTCGGAGTTCTACTCACAACAAACCTTTAAAAAACCTAGAAGCAGAGCGGTTCAATGTTTACTAAAACATCAAACTTCTTCAATCACTAAGGACAATCAAGAAGAGCAGTTCAAAAGTAAAAGACACATAGAAGCGGATATTTCACCATTTCTAAAATAAAAAATAAGAAGTTCAAATTCTAAAAATAGAGAAGTTCAACAATCATAAAAAGGACTTTCATTGTTTCTAAAATTAAAAATAAAAGCTCTTGAAGTTGAAATTGAAATAATGGACAATTCAATATTTATTACAAAACTAGGATATTGTCTTAACTGAAAGAAAGAAATCAAGAAGTCCAAATTACAAAAATAGAGAAGTTTCATATTTATGACAAAACTCAGATTTTCCTTGTTACTACAAAATAAAAAGAAGAATTTCAAATTAAAAAAAGGAGAAGTTCGATGGATATAGAAAAACTCAAATTCTTTCCTTTTCTTGGAAAAATAAAAGTTTAAAGTTTAATTTAAAAAAAATTTGATGCTTATTTAAAAACATACTTTTTCTAGGAATAAGACTAAGAAGTTCAAATTAAAATAAAAGAGAAGTCCAAAGATTAAGAAAAACTCAGATTTTTCTCGTTACTAAAGTACAAAACAAAGAAGTTCAAATTAAAAAAAGGAACAACTAAAAAAGTTTTAAAATAGATTTTTCCCATTTCTAAAAAAACAATGAAGTGGTTCGATGTTTATTTAGGAACTAAGATTTTACCGTTATTAAAATACTCAAATATCCCTTAACATTGAAGAATCAACCATGAACTTCAAATTGAAAAACAAAAGATTAAGAAATAAACCAGGAAGTCCATATTAAAAAGATTGAGAAGTTCGATAATTATAGAAAACTCAGATTTTCCTCATTATTAAAGAATGGAAACAAGAAGTTCAAAAATAAAATAACAAGAAGTTCAACTTTTAAAAATAGAGCGCATCAAAATTCATAGAAAAAGATTAAGTAATAAAACCAGGAAGTCCATATTGGAAAGATGGAGAAGTTCATGATTATAGAATACTCAGATTTTCCTCGTTATTAAAGAATGGAAACAAGAAGTTCAAAAATAAAATAACAAGAAGTTCAATTTTTAAAAATAGAGCGCTTCAAAATTCATAAAAATGATTAAGAAATAAAACCAGGAAGTCCATATTAAAAAGATGGAGAAGTTCGATGATTATAGAAAACTCATATTTTCCTCGTTATTAAAGAATGTAAACAAGAAGTCCAAAAATAAAATAACAAGAAGTTCAACTTTTAAAAATAGAGCGCTTCAAAATTTATAAAAAAATAAGAAATTCATATTAATGTTCATAAAAAACTTAGATATTTTCACGTAACCGAGAGAACTTCAGATTGATAACTGCCGGAAGTTCATGTACCACACGATGTGCATTTTGTATTAAAAAGAATAAAAAAGAAAAGACTAAAAGTTTGGTTGTTATAAGCTTAAGTCCTTGGTCGGAGAAAGTTAAAAAAATTATTGTGAGAGTGGTTTGTACAAAAGGAATATCATTTGTGTAATACTAACGAATGGATGAGAAAATTACAAACGAAAATACGTCACAGAAGTTCAACGTGAAGACAGCTGGAAGTTCAACTACTACACATAATGAATTTCACATGAATTTTTTTAAACCATCGCGAGTATGAAAAAATGATCAACACGGGAAAGTTGCGTGTTTACAGCAGCTTTCCATCAGTATATCACTTGCTCAATTACGGTGAGTGGATGGAGAGCTACGAGCAAAAAAATCACGTGAAAAATAGAGTGAAGGTCAAGTAGACATGTCGATAAGTTCAGATTCTTCACGTGGTGTATTTTCGAAGAATCTATTTTGCGATAAAGGCAAAACGAATGATCTCCCCGTTTTTGAAATTACTTGAAAACGGCTAGGAATTAGAGAAAACCATCAACATGAAAAAGTTTTGCATTTTCCATAGGTTTTCAAAGGTATATTATTTCCCTCATTCTGATAAGGTTTGTAGAAATTACCTCAAAAATACGTTTTTAGTCATTTTCAAAATTGACTAAAAATTGTAAAGAATTGGGAGAAACAATCTATACCAAAAAGTTTTGCATTTCCTTAATCTTTCTAACGCCATATCATTTGCTGCATTCGGACGTACGGTTAGAAAAGTAGATCGAAAATACAAACTCGATGCAACTTGGAACGTTTTCTAAATTACTTTTAAACAGTTCAAAATTAGAAAAAACTTTAAACATGAAAAAGTAGCGCATTTTCATAAGCTTTCCAACGCCATATCATTTGCCTCAATTGGATTAACCGTTTAGAAATGACATAAAAAATACGAACTCGGTTGTTCGGTTTAGGAAATTTTATGATTTTCCAAATTACTCTTTAACCGCAGGGAATTAGAGAGAACTTTCAACACGTGGAAGGAGCGGTTCTGCAGCAGCTTTCCAACGGCATATTATTTGCCTCATTCCGATAAACC